>NC_064819.1:85750980-86054010 GCF_024166365.1 Elephas maximus indicus | reverse complement strand
TGAACTAAATGAATTAGAGAACAGAAAAACAATTGAAAGAATTAACAAAGCCAAAAGCTGGTTCTTTGAAAAAATTAACAAAATTGATAAACCATTGGCTAGACTGACTAAAGAAATACAGGAAAGGAAACAAATAACCCGAATAAGAAATGAGAAGGACCACATCACAACAGAACCAAATGAAATTAAAAGAATCATTTCAGATTATTATGAAAAATTGTACTCTAACAAATTTGAAAACCTAGAAGAAATGGATGAATTCCTTGAAAAACACTACCTACCTAAACTAACACATTCAGAAGCAGAACAACTAAATAGACCCATAACAAAAAGAGAGATTGAAACGGTAATCAAAAAACTCCCAACAAAAAAAAGTCCTGGCCCGGACGGCTTCACTGCAGAGTTCTACCAAATTTTCAGAGAAGAGTTAACACCACTACTACTAAAGGTATTCCAAAGCATAGAAAATGACGGAATACTACCCAACTCATTCTATGAAGCCACCATCTCCCTGATACCAAAACCAGGTAAAGACATTACAAAAAAAGAAAATTATAGACCTATATCCCTCATGAACATTGATGCAAAAATCCTCAACAAAATTCTAGCCAATAGAATCCAACAACACATCAAAAAAATAATTCACCCTGATCAAGTGGGATTTATACCAGGTATGCAAGGCTGGTTTAATATCAGAAAAACCATTAATGTAATCCATCACATAAATAAAACAAAAGACAAAAACCACATGATCTTATCAATTGATGCAGAAAAGGCATTTGACAAAGTCCAACACCCATTTATGATAAAAACTCTTACCAAAATAGGAATTGAAGGAAAATTCCTCAACATAATAAAGGGCATCTATGCAAAGCCAACAGCCAATATCACTCTAAATGGAGAGAACCTGAAAGCATTTCCCTTGAGAACGGGAACCAGACAAGGATGCCCTTTATCACCGCTCTTATTCAACATCGTGTTGGAAGTCTTAGCCAGGGCAATCAGGCTAGACAAAGAAATAAAAGGTATCCGGATTGGCAAGGAAGAAGTAAAGTTATCACTATTTGCAGATGACATGATTATATACACAGAAAACCCTAAGGAATCCTCCAGAAAACTACTGAAACTAATAGAAGAGTTTGGCAGAGTCTCAGGTTATAAAATAAACATACAAAAATCACTTGGATTCCTCTACATCAACAAAAAGAACACCGAAGAGGAAATAACCAAATCAATACCATTCACGGTAGCCCCCAAGAAGATAAGATACTTAGGAATAAATCTTACCAAGGATGTAAAAGACCTATACAAAGAAAACTACAAAGCTCTACTACAAGAAATTCAAAAGGACATACTTAAGTGGAAAAACATACCTTGCTCATGGATAGGAAGACTTAACATAGTAAAAATGTCTATTCTACCAAAAGCCATCTATACATTTAACGCACTTCCGATCCAAATTCCGATGTCATATTTTAAGGGGATAGAGAAACAAATCACCAATTTCATATGGAAGGGAAAGAAGCCCCGGATAAGCAAAGCACTACTGAAAAAGAAGAAGAAAGTGGGAGGCCTCACCTTACCTGACTTCAGAACCTATTATACAGCCACAGTAGTCAAAACAGCCTGGTATTGGTACAACAACAGACACATAGACCAATGGAACAGAATTGAGAACCCAGACATAGATCCATCCACGTATGAGCAGCTGATATTTGACAAAGGACCAGTGTCAATTAACTGGGGAAAAGACAGCCTTTTTAACAAATGGTGCTGGCATAACTGGATATCCATTTGCAAAAAAATGAAACAGGACCCATACCTCACACCATGCACAAAAACTAACTCCAAGTGGATCAAAGACCTAAACATAAAGACTAAAACGATAAAGATCATGGAAGAAAAAATTGGGACAACCCTAGGAGCCCTAATACAAGGTATAAACAGAATACAAAACATTACCAAAAATGATGAAGAGAAACCCGATAACTGGGAGCTCCTAAAAATCAAACACCTATGCTCATCTAAAGACTTCACCAAAAGAGTAAAAAGACCACCTACAGATTGGGAAAGAATTTTCAGCTATGACATCTCCGACCAGCGCCTGATCTCTAAAATCTACATGATTCTGTCAAAACTCAACCACAAAAAGACAAACAACCCAATCAAGAAGTGGGCAAAGGATATGAACACACATTTCTCTAAAGAAGATATTCAGGCAGCCAACAGATACATGAGAAAATGCTCTCGATCATTAGCCATTAGAGAAATGCAAATTAAAACTACGATGAGATTCCATCTCACACCAACAAGGCTGGCATTAATCCAAAAAACACAAAATAATAAATGTTGGAGAGGCTGCGGAGAGATTGGAACTCTCATACACTGCTGGTGGGAATGTAAAATGGTACAACCACTTTGGAAATCTATCTGGCGTTATCTTAAACAGTTAGAAATAGAACTACCATACAACCCAGAAATCCCACTCCTCGGAATATACCCTAGAGATACAAGAGCCTTCATACAAACAGATATATGCACACCCATGTTTATTGCAGCTCTGTTTACAATAGCAAAAAGTTGGAAGCAACCAAGGTGTCCATCAACGGATGAATGGGTAAATAAATTGTGGTATATTCACACAATGGAATACTACGCATCGATAAAGAACAGTGACGAATCTCTGAAACATTTCATAACATGGAGGAACCTGGAAGGCATTATGCTGAGCGAAATGAGTCAGAGGCAAAAGGACAAATATTGTATAAGACCACTATTATAAGATCTTGAGAAATAGTAAACCTGAGAAGAACACATACTTTTGTGGTTACGAGGGGGGGAGGGAGGGAGGGTGGGAGAGGGTTTTTTTATTGATTAATCAGTAGATAAGAACTGCTTTAGGTGAAGGGAAAGACAACACTCAATACATGGAAGGTCAGCTCAATTGGACTGGACCAAAAGCAAAGAAGTTTCCGGGATAAAATGAATGCTTCAAAGCTCAGCGGAGCAAGCGCGGGGGTCTGGGGAACATGGTTTGCGGGGACTTCTAAGTCAATTGGCAAAATAATTCTATTATGAAATCATTCTGCATCCCACTTTGAAATGTGGCGTCTGGGGTCTTAAATGCTAACAAGCAGCCATCTAAGATGCAGCAATTGGTCTCAACCCACCTGGAGCAAAGGAAAATGAAGAACACCAAGCCCACATGACAACTAAGAGCCCAAGAGACAGAAAGGGCCACATGAACCAGAGACCTACATCATCCTGAGACCAGAAGAACTAGTTGGTGCCCGGCCACAATCGATGACTGCCCTGACAGGGAGCTCAGCAGAGGACCCCTGAGGGAGCAGGAGAGCAGTGGGATGCAGACCCCAAATTCTCATAAGAAGACCAAACTTAATGGTCTGACTGAGACTGGAGGAATCCCGGCGGTCATGCTCTCCAGACCTTCTGTTGACACAGGACAGGAACCATCCCTGAAGACAACTCATCAGACATGAAAGGGACTGGTCAGCGGGTGGGAGAGAGACGCTGATGAAGAGTGAGCTAATTATATCAGGTGTACACTTGAGATTGTGTTGGCAACTCTTGTCTGGAGGGGGGATGGGAGGATAGAGAGAGAGGGAAGCCGGCAAAATTGTCAAGAAAGGAGAGACTGAAAGGGCTGACTCAAGACGGGGAGAGTAAGTGGGAGTAGGGAGTGAGATGTATGTAAACTTATATGTGACAGACTGATTGGATTTGTAAACGTTCACTTGAAGCTTAATAAAAGTTATTATAAAAAAAAAAAAAACAAACTTTAAAATATGTTCAGATAATAAGAAACTATAATGTCCAAGAAATTTTGAGAATAACAAGATAAAACATTTATAAATGAAAACATAATGATTAAAATGAAAATCTCAATGGGTTTTTTCAGACAAAAACACAATTTGATAGAAATTGGACGTTACAAATGGAAGCTTTAAGTAAAGTACTTTAAGTAGGAGGAGAGATTTCAGAATGTATGAGATGAAAGAAAACATAAATTTTTTTTATTAACTTTTATTGAGCTTGAAGTGAACGTTTACAGATCAAGTCAGTCTGTCACATATAAGTTTATATACATCTTACTCCGTACTCCCACTTGCTCTCCCCCTAATGAGTCAGCCCTTCCAGTCTCTCCTTTCGTGACAATTTTGCCAGCTTCCAACTCTCTCTATCCTCCCATCCCCCCTCCAGACAGGAGATGCCAACACAGTCTCAAGTGTCCACCTGATATAATTAGCTCACTCTTCTTCAGCATCTCTCTCCCACCCACTGTCCAGTCCCTTCCATGTCTGATGAGTTGTCTTTGGGAATGGTTCCTGTCCTGGGCCAACAGAAGGTTTGGGGACCATGACTGCCGGGATTCCTCTAGTCTCAGTCAGACCATTAAGTATGGTCTTTTTATGAGAATTTGGGGTCTGCATCCCACTGATCTCCTGCTCCCTCAGGGGTTCTCTATTGTGCTCCCTGTCAGGGCAGTCATCGATTGTGGCCGGGCACCAACTAGTTCTTCTGGTCTCAGGATGATGTAGGTCTCTGGTTCATGTGGCCCTTTCTGTCTCTTGGGCTCTTACTTGTCGTGTGACCTTGGTGTTCTTCATTCTCCTTTGCTCCAGGTGGTTGAGACCAATTGATGCATCTTAGATGGGCGTTTGTTAGCATTTAAGACCCCAGACGCCACATTTCAAAGTGGGATGCAGAATTTAGAAAACATAAATTTTAAAAGGGAAAATATACGGGTAAATCTAAATGAACATTAAATCTATAAAAGATAAAGATGTCTGGTCAGGTAAAAAAGATAATATATACATTGCGAGGGCATAAATCTAAACTCTCCCTTTTCTCACAATAAGGCTGAAGATACAGATTTCTTTATATTCTGATAAAATTTTTCAATATGACCTTCTGACTCAGTATGTGGTCTTTTTTGTTGTTCTGTACTTTTCAGCATACGGTATGCCATGGGATTACTTTGCGAGTCTGTCTATATGTTACCTGTCAAAGTAATTTGTGAATTGCTCAGTATTCAGATGCTCTAATCTTATACAGAATGAATGTACAAATTCAACTGTAGACTTTTCATTACTGAGCAGTTTTCTGCAATAAGAATGTCATTCACAGAGTAGGAGAAATCTGACATTTTTGTCTTTCAGAACCATAGAGAGATCCAAGTACCATGGGGCATATGGATTGAATCTCTCAGGTGGATTCAATGGAACACCAGGGAGGAAAGTTTCAGATCATCGCTGTTTGAATTCGAACTGTGTCCCCCAAAATGTGTGTCAACCTGGCTAGTCCATGATTCCCACTGTTGTATGATTCCCAATATTGTGTGATTCCCAGTATTTTGTCTGCCATTTTGTCGTTTGATGTGATTTTCTCATGTGCTGTAAATCCTACCTCAATGATGTTAATGAGGTGGGATTAGAGGAAGTTATGTTAATGAGGCAGGACTCAATCTACAAAGTTAGATTGTCTTAAATCAATCTCTTTGAGATATAGAAGAGAGAAGCGAGCAGAGAGACATGGGGAACGTTATAGCACCAAGAAAGTAGTGCCAGGAGAAGAGCGCTTCCTTTGCACCCAGGGTCCCTTAGCTGAGAAACTCCTAGACCAGGGGAAAATTGATGACAAGGACCTTCCTCCAGAGCCCACAGAGAGAGAAAGCCTTCCCCTGGAGCTGACGCCCTGAATTTGGACTTAGAGACTACTAGACTGTGAGAGAATAAACTGTTTGTTGAAGCCATTCACTTGTAGTATTTCTGTTATAGCAGCACTAGATGACTAAGACAACCCCCAGTGGACATGGAATTATGATTTTACACAGCCATTAATCACAATATCAAGCCCTGCACAGCTGTGTGATCTCAGGCAAGTTCCTTTGTCTCTCTTAACCTAATTTTCCTTGAATAAGTTAATTATATTTTCTAGATTTCATTTCTTTACTATCCTTCTCATATGGCTGTGGTAAATATTGAACAAAATAACCCATGTAGGTACTTAACCCCAGCCTGGATTATAGCAAGTGCCTCTTAAATGCATCCATTATTTCTATGGTTGTTGCTGTTATTATTTTCTATGTAACACATTAAGGAATTTTCATTTCTGTAGGTTTCCATACAGGATCTCAAAAAACCAGATGAATCAGCACTTCTTTTATAAGATTTGTTGAAAATGAAAATACTCTAGTCATAGTCCAGAAAAATTTCATAGAATTATCCAATGTCTTACCCACTGGTTTTCTTAATTCCAGAATATTATTGCCTTGGTTTGAGAGCATTCTTTTCAGTCCTGGGACAATTTTGCTGGTCTTTTGGAAAAAGAATTATTTCAGAACAAAGTTTATCTGGCTGAGGCTGAGTGTTCAGAAAACTCAGGACTGAGAAGCAAGGGTAGAGCAGACACTTCAGCAGCAGGAAGAAATATACCAAATGCGAGGCAGTTAAAGAAGTGTTTGTTTCCTTTTGGCCAGTGGGTTAGCTGTGTTTTTATTAGTCAAATGCCTTATGTGGAACATGCTTCCCAAAGAATTTCTTTAAAAGCCCCACTGAACTAGACCACTGGCCACCACCATTCTTCCAGTCGGGTGGGAATAACCTTGTGAGCAGAGCAGACACCAACCAGCTCATGAAAGGTTCCAGCTTGAAGTTTTACAAAATTAACTATAATGTTGGAAAGAGGATTGGACGTAGAATTCAACATATATCCTATGTACAGAACCTGGTGTTTTAGCTTAACAGTTCATAGGTCCCTGGGAATGTTACATATTTTGTTTTAAAGGGATATGATAAGCATAAACTTTATTTGCTAAAGTCTTTCGCAGAGTACCTTATAATTAAATGCACATATATATAATTAAAAAAAAAATACTTGTCACATGAATTCTGACTCATAGCAGCCCTATAGGACAGTGTAGAATTTCTCCCATAGAGTTTTTAAGGAGCAGCTGGTGGATTTGAACTGCCAACCTTTTGGTTAGCAGGCAAGCTCTTAACCACTGGGCCACCAGAGCTCCTTACAATTGGTACTGCGATATTGCCTGTAAGGAAGACTAGTTACAAAGTCATTCCTAGATGGTGTAGTGGTTAAGTGCTATACATAGCTACTAACCAAAAGTTCGGCGGTTCAAGACCATCAGGCACTCCTTGGAAACTCTATGGGGCAGTTCTTCTCTGTCCTGTAGGGTCGCAATGAGTCCGAATAGACTCCAGGGCAATGGCAATGGCAACCGGTTTTCTTTTACAAAGCTAGGTCAAAATTTAGCGTTTGAAAGAAACGCTGGCTAACTTTTGCCACCTAGCGGAAAATTTGGGTAACTGCATCTGAGTGGCACATTCTCAATTTGGAAGAAATCTTAAATCTCATTACAGTCAAACATTTTCGGGTAAAATGAGGGGCTAAGTAACTCAAACATGCAGCACTAGTATTCTCCAGTATATACCACTACCCTTTGTTATCTCAAATCATTTCTAACTTTATTTATACTCTAGTTCAAAACAAAGCCCGTTGTTGCTGAGTCAATTCTGACTCATAGTAAACCAATGGGACAGAGCAAACTGTCCCAAAAGATTTCCAAAGAGTGCGTGGTGGATTCGAGCTGCCGACCTTTTGGTTAGCAGCAGAGTTCTTCACCACTGAGCTACTACCTTATATTTGATATAAGGAGCCCTGCTGGAGCAGTGGTTAAACCACTCCACTGCTAACCAAAAGATTGATGATTCTAATCCACCAGCTGTTGAGGGCAAGAAAGATGCGTCAGTCTGTTTCCTTAAAGATTACAGCCTTGGAAACCCTACGGAGCAGTTCTACTCTGTTATATAGGATGGCTATGAGATGGAATCAATTCAACGGCACACAACAACAACATATTTGATATACAAGAAGCCCGGTGGCACAACGGTTAATTGCTCATCTACAAACCTGATGATCCACAATTTGTACCCATGCAGCGGTTCGAACCCACCCATCGGTTTGAACCCACCCAGCCACTCTGCAGGAGGAAGACCGGGTGACATGACAGGTTAGAAAACCCTACAGAACAGTTACATTCTGTCACACGGGGTTGCTATGAGTCAGAACTGGCTCAATGGCACCTAACAACAGCAACGTTGTCAAGATGCTGTCACAAACATTAACATGTTTGATCCTTGCAAAAATCCTGTAAGGTTGTCAGAGAAGAATTTGTAATCTTCATTTTATCAATAAAAATTCAAGGCCCAAAATGTTAATAAACTTCCCAAGGTTAGAGTAGTGAGCTCCTGAACATGACGATCCTCTGACCTTCCCAGACTGTGTCTTCATAGCTCAGTAATTAACTGACTGCACTGAAAGATAGACTGGGACAATGCTCTAGAAGACCTTGATTTCAAAGTTTAAAATTTTTGTTTTATCAGTATTCCCCAAACTAGTCTTTTTTTTTTTTTTTTTTTTCTTGGACAAGGTTATGAAACCCAGTGCCTTGCAAGATAAAATGATGCATGGTACCTAATGGTGCAGTTCTTCCAATTAGTAAGCTGTCAATATGTGTTGAATAAATGTATATATAAAGGTCAAAATTTGGAAGGGGAAGAAGGAAGCATAAAGGAGGAAAATAAATACAAAAGCTTCGTTATCACTTGAATGAAATGATAAAAGGTCTGTAATGGATGGGAGGACAAGTGGGGATGGGAAGTGAGGGGAAAGGGTGGAAAGCTGCCAGAACGTGGAGTCTGGCTTGTCATAGTAGGAGAGGGAGAGGAGAAAGGCAACTCAAAGTTCAACCAACTGAGGGCAAGAAGGAATGAGGGAGTGAGAGATTAGCAGTACTCCAGTGGTATGGGGGACACTGAGCTCACATCCATTGACTAGATGCTTCATGATCCTCTAGGAGTTTTTAAAAGATCTCAGTTTTCTATTCAGTTCTGCAGGGATTTGATTCATTATGCCTAGAAGGGACCCAGCAATCGGTATTCATAAAAGGGATCTGTCATGAATCTGGAGTCTAGAGTGCAATATCATTCGGGCCAAAGTAGGCACTCAAAAAAGGAGGATTGTACTCTATAGAATGCCATAGAGAGGTTGAGGAGAATGAAGACTGAGGAACGAAACCAGAGGTCACCGCTGACCGTGGAGAATTGGTAAAAAGGTCAGAATGAGCACAGGTGCTGAAGCAGAGAGAGTCATGACATGAGCAGGGGATGGTGAGGAGACAAGCCTGGGCCACCCTGGCAGGAGCATATCCCCAAGGTGGAAAGTTATTTAGATCTGTAGGATAAAAAGAGCCAGGTTGAGAAGCTTGGAGTGGAGCAGCAACCATTGAAGTCTTTGAGAAGGGCTGAGGCATAAAGAAAGCCAGTGGCTGGAAAGACTAAAGACAAGCATGTTCCAACTCCACTTGCCAAAACTACATAGAAATTTTAAAACTAGTTGTGAAGTGCATACAGAGGAGACCCTTACTTACCATTCCCAGAGTACACAGCTACCAAGTGGTAAAACTAAGACTATAAGATAAGAGCACTTCTTGGACTGAAGTACAAGGGTGATTTCAGGGACAGAGAAGTTTAGAGACCAGAAAACTCAGAGATTCGAATATTGTATCTAGGCCGACGACCACTTCAATTTCAGTTGCTTGTTTAACCAAAAATTTTTGGTGAGCGCAGATTAAATTATAAATTTCAAAAAACAACTTATTTTCCAAAATTATTCTTGCTGCAATCCCATGTCATATCTACTAGTTTTGTCCCAGTAAATTAATGCTGACCTTAAAACTCAATCTTTTAATTCATATGTTAGACCACCTTGGATGTTATAATTTTTAGACCTGCAGATCTCTGGCAGATTTTGTCCAAACATATTTGTTACAAAATTAGGCTACCATGATGGTAAAGGGTCTCTCAAAATCATCTTACCCACATTCTGTTTCTGTGTTGTATCACATAAAATTGTCAGAGTGCCCAATTTTTTTCACAGGACCCTTAAAATAACTGTTAAGTATTTTCAGTGATTCCAAAAGTCCTTTTTAATAAAAACTCTTCTGAGTAAATATTTGCCCAAAAATAAGAATAATTAATGGTATTTAAAGTTTCTTTCAACTAGTGTAGGATATATAAATAGGGAAGGATTTAGGATGAGAGTGGAATAAACATGAACTTCACCAACTTCATTTTTCTGTTAATGTAAAGTAGGAATTCATCAAACTGATCTATAGATGCAACTCAATCCCAATCAAATTTCCAACAGCCTTCCTTACAGAAATAGAAAAACCAACCCTCAACTGTATAGGCAATGGAAAGAGGCCCCGAATAGCTAAAGCAATGCCGAAAGAGAAGAACAAAGTAGGAGGACTCACACTTCCTGATTTTAAAACATACATTGTCGTTGTCAGGTGCCGTCGTGCTGCTTCCAATTCGTAGCGAGACTATGTATGACAGAATGAAACACAGCCCGGTCGTGGGCCATCCTCACAGTTGATGTTATGCTTGAGCTCATTGTTGCAACCACTGTGTCATTTCATCTCACTAAGGGTCTTTCTTTCATTGACCCTCTACTTTACCAAGCATGATGTTCTTCTCCAGGGACTGGTCCATCCTGATAACATGTCCAAAGTATGTGAGATGAAGTCTTACTATCCTTGACTCTAAGGAGCATTCTCGTTGTACTTCTTCCAAGAAAGATTTGTTCATTCTTTTGGCAGTCCATGGTGTATTCAATATTCTTCGACAACACTATAATTCAAAGGCTTCAATTCTTCTCCGGACAGAACAAGGGGATACTGCATGGTTCGAAGTCAGGAAAGGTTTGTGTCAGGGTTATAGCTTTTTACCATACCTATTCAATCTGTTTTCTGAGCAAATAATCAGAGAACCTGAGCTATATGAAGAAGAATGATCAGGACTAGAGGAAGACATATTAACAACCTGCGTTATGCAAATGACACAACTTTGCTTGCTGAAAGTGAAAAGGACATGAAGCACTTACTGATGAAGATCAAAGACCACAGCCTTCAGTATGGATTACATCTCAACATAAAGGAAACAAAAATCCTCACAACTGGACCAATAAGCAACATCATGAGAAAAGATTGACGTCTTCAAACGTTTCCTTTTACTTGGATCCACAATCAATGCCTGTGGAATTAGTAGTCAAGAAATCAAATGACGTATTTCTTTGAGAAAATCTGCTGCAAAAGACCGCTTTTAAGTGTTGAAAGGCAAAGATGTCGCTTTACGGACTAAGGTGTGTCTGACCCAAGCCATGGTGTTTTCAATTGCCTCATATGCATGCGATAGCTGGACAAAGAATAAGGAACACTTGTTACCAAAGCCTACAAGGTGGGTCCTTGACAGGCACACTCAGATTTGCCAATTATCTGGACACTGGTCTTTGAGAAGAAGGAAGTAACTTTCTTGCCATGGGCAGAGCGAGGAGTTGGGAGGAAGTTCCTCAGATTTGGCTCCCTGAGCCGTGGGATAACAGGGCTTATATGTGATTTGGGCAGCAAGATGGTGTCCATACAGGCATACTGAGGAGGGAAAACTTAGAAGGTTACCAGGAAATAGGAGGTGATGTGGCTCTTGTCAGACATATGGCTTTGGAATAGGGTGTGAGTGATGATCTTCCTTCTGATTCGTTCCACTCTTTGCTGCGTCCTCCACTGTTGAACTCAAGTAGTGGTTGTAGCTGGCCCTTCTGTGCATGCAGGGCAGGCCAAATGTGGCCCGGCCTAGTTTAATGATTAATGGAATTTTACTGGCATTCATAGGGTCAGGTTACAGACTGAAGAAAACAGACTGTATACCTACAGTAATCAAAACAGTCTGATACTGTTATAACAATAGACACATAGACCAATGGAATGGAATTAAGAGCCCAGAAATAAACCCACACTTCTATGGTCAATTGATTTTTACAAAGGTGTTAAGTCCATTTGATGGTGAAAGAAGAGTCTCTTTAATAAACGGCGCAGGAAAAATTGAATGTCCACGTGCAGAAAAATGAAACAACATCATGCCTTACTCCATAAGCAAAACCTAATTCAAAATGGATTAAGGACTTAATTGTGCAAACTAAAGCCATAAAATTCTTAGAAGGAAAAGCAGGGGCAATGCTTTAAGGCCTAGCTTTTAACATAAAAACAAGAACACAAGCAGCAAAAGACAAAATAAATAAAGGGTAGAACATAAAAATAAAATAAAATAAAACTTTTGTTCACCAAAAGACTAGCAAAAAAGTGAAAAGACAATCTACTGACTGGGAGAATATCTTCAGAAGCCATATATCTGACAAAAATCTAATAACCAAATATATATATATATAACTTTGACAACAAAAAGATGAATAACCAATTACAAAATGGGCAAATTACTTGAATAGATATTTCACCAAAGAGGACATTCAAATGACCACCCAATACATGAAAAGATGCTCAGCATCATTAGTCATCTGAGAGATGAGAATCAAAGCCATAGTGAGATACCATTTCACTCTCACTAGGATGGCTAAGATTAAAAAAAAAAAAAAAACTGAAAATTACAAAAGTTGGCAAAGATGTAGGGAAATTGGAACCCTTATTCATTACTGGTAGGAATGTAAAATGGTACAACTGTTATAGAAAACATTGTGACAGTTCCTCAAAAAACTAAAATTATAACTACCATATGACCCAGAAATTCCACTTCTAGGTATATACCCAAGATTTGATAGCAAGGACTCAGTCAAAGACTTGTACAGCAGTGTTTATTGCAGCACTATTCACAATACCCAAAAGGTGGAAATAACCTAAATGCCCATCAAAAGATGAATGAATAAACAAAATGTGGTACATACAAACAATGAAATACTACTTAGCCAGGAGAAGAAATGAAGTCTTGATACATGCAACAATATGGATGCCACTGGAAGACATTATGCTGAGTGAAATAAGTCAATCACAAAAAAAAACCAAATAATGTATGACCTCGAACAAAGTTTATTAGTGGTTACCAGGGGTAGCAGGGTGGGGAGAAGGGGGAGGTTAACAGTGATGGAAATATCACATTGCTTAAGGGTAAGGTTGCACAGCCAATTATTGCTGTCAATAAGTTGTACACTTGTAAAAATTTGAATTGGCAAAAATTGTGTGATAGATACAATCACAGCAATGACAAAAAAAAAAAAAAAAAGAGGAGCTGTTGAGTCTGGTTATATACAACCAAAATCCTCATAGGATTTGGTTTCTTGGTTTGTAGATTTAGGGCCATGGTTCCATGGGACATCCCAGTTAATTGACCTAATAACATGTTTAGTGTTTCTGTTCTACCTCCTAGTTCATTGTGTGGTGCCTGGGGTCTGAAAAGCTTGCAAGCAACTATCTAAGTCACAATAATTTGTCTTTATTCACCTGGAGCAACAGAGGAAGAAGGAGCCTCAGGAACAGAAGGAGGATATGGAAAGTGTGCTATTGCTTCCATGAACAACTGCCTCCTTTGAACCGGAAGAACTAGATGGTGCCTGGCTACCATTACTGAACATTTTGATCAAAGAGTCTGTAGATGAATCCTGATCAAAAAGGGGAAAGGGAAAGTATAGAATAAAATTTCAAATTGTTATGGACTCCAGACCTCCTGGAGCCATGAAGGTTGGCTGAACCACAGCCTGCACAATCCAGAGCCCATAAAAATTAGATGGTGCCCGGCTACTACTATCGACTACTCTGTCTGGGATTTTAATAGAGGGTTCCAGATAGAGAGGGAGAAAAATGTAGAACAAATGACCAGCTTCACAAAAGACGAGGCTTACTAGTCTGAGGGAGACTGGAGGAACCCTCAAGACTATGGCCCCCAGACACCCTTCTCACTCAGACTTGAAGCCATTCCCAAAGTTCACCCTTCAGCCAAAGAATAGGCAGGTCTACAAGATAAACAATAACATATGTGAGGAATGTGCTTCTTAGATCAATCAAGTATATGAGATCAAATGGGCAACACCTGCCCAGGAACAAAGATGAGAAGGCGGGTGAGGACAAGAAAACTAGACCAATAGAGGTGGTGAACTCAGGGTGGAAAATGAAAGGAAGAGAGTGCTGACACAATGAGCGACTGCAGCTAATGCCAAGGAACACTTTGTGCATAAGTTTTTGAATGAGAAACTGATTTTCTCTATACACTTTCACCTAAATCGCAACCTGAAAAAAAAAAAAAAAACCCTTTAACCAAAGATTACCAGTGCCATCAAATTGATTAGGCTGGCTCATAAAACAAAATGAGATAAATGAGCATACCAGCCCGGGGGCAAGAATGAGAAGGCAGGAGGGGACAGCAAAGATGTTAATGCAGAACCCAAGGTCAAGAAGGGGAGAGCGTTGACACATCGTGGGGCTGGCAACTAATACCACAAAACAATATGTTTATTAATTTCTAAATGGGAAAATAATGTGCTCTGTAAACTTTCATCTAAACTACAATTTTAAAAAAAGTTCAGCTTAACTAGTAAAAAGTGTCTGCCTTGAGTGTTAATGCTGTTTTAAGAACTATCCATATGCGATTGAATTAACAACAGCAACTTGAAAGACTGGATAGGAACATTAGAGGGCAGTGAGTTTATATTAATGGGGGAAAAACAACTTAGAAAAGGAGGGTGAGAGTGGTTGCACACCCAAAGAATGTAATCAATGTCATTGAACTGTACGTGTTGAAAAGGTTGAATTGGTGTGTTTTGCTATGTATGTTCTCAAGAACAACATAAATAAAATATTAAAAAATAAAATAAGATTGAGAGGTGGGGCCAAGATGGCAGAATAGCCAGATGCTTCCGCCAATCCCTCTTACATTAAAGACCCGAAAAATCAAGTGAAATGATTATATTTATAGAAAGCTAGGAGCCGTGAACATCAAAGGCAAAGTTAGAAAACGGACTGAGTGGTACAGAGAGAGAGACTGTTCAGAAGCAGAGAGGAGGTGCCAGACCTGAATCACAGGGAACACTGAGGCACCATTCATGGGAGCTGCTGCAGCGGGCTGGTAGTAGTAGTATTCGGCCACAGTTTCCTCACAGAGAAGCAGCCAGCTGCACAGCCTACTCACACCCCTGAAATCAGAGAAGAACAGCGCTCTGGGCAAAAGCTAAGTACTGGCGTATATTTTACCATACGCCCCCACACCCAAGCCAGCTCCAGAGACTGTTGATTTCCCTGGGCCTGAGATAGCCCATTTTTAGCACCTGGAACCATCCTCCAAGCCTTGGAGTAGGAATAAATTCACAACAGGGGGAAAAGATAATTTGCCAGCTCCACTAACCTGGGGAGCTCAGGACAGAAGCGGCTCCTGTCCAGGCAAACACGGTCCATGGACTTGGAATACCTTTCCCCCCTGCATGGACCTGTGTGGGCCTATTTAGGCTTTTGCTGGCAGACTGCAACTGTTTAAGGTGTGCAGTGGAGAGGTGGGTGTCTGATATTTGACACCTCTTTGCCTATTAAACAGGGTCCTCACCTACCCACATCAAGGGCCTAAGTACTGGTGGCTCCACTCAGGTCACCCAGTCACCCATGACAGGGGTCCAAGGAAAACTGGTACCTCCCAGTCCTTACACCCAAAAGCATTGGGTGCCCATGGCCCATCTGCTGAATGCACCCACCTATGCTGTAGGGAAGAGGGACATGCTTTCCTCAGAAACACTTCGGGGATGGTTCTCAGCTCCCTGCCTTGTTCAGAGTGTACGCCCCTGCTGCAACCAGATACCAGTACCTACACCAAACACCCCTGCCCCTCTAAGACTGTAGAACAGAGCCTGTACCATACACTTGATGACAGCTACCTAGACACCTGAGCTGAATCCACACAAGAAAAGTGAATGGACTCATAAGCTCATATACCTTATAACAGTTCCAGCCATCTGGTGACAGGATGTCAGAGCTCCAAAGGTGAAAATAATCAAGCTAGCTCACTCAAGCCACCCACCTGGGCATATCAAAATAAAACTAAGCAAGAAACTAGGATACAGTGAGCAAACATAAAAAAAAAACTAATACAGTAACTTATAGATGGCTCAGAGTAAAAGTCAATATACAACCACGTAAAGAAACAGGCCATGATCTCTTCAACAAGCTCTCAAAAAAGAAAATCAAAGGATCTTCTGAATGAAGGTGCCTTCCTGGAATTACCAGATGCAGAATACAAAAGATTAATATACAGTAACTCTTGAAGACATCAGAAAGGAGATCAAGCAATATGCAGAACAAGCCAAGGAACACACAGAAAAAAACATTTTAAGGAATAAAAAGGTTATTCAAGAACATAATGAAAAATTTAATGACCAGCAAAAATCCATAGAGAGACAGAAATCAGAAATTCAGAAGATTAACAATAAAATTACAGAATTAGACAACTTGATAGAAAGTCAGAGGAGCAGAATCGAGCAAGTGGAAGACAGAATTGGTGACCTTGAAGATAAAGCACTTGGCACCAATATATTTGAAGAAAAATCAAAGAATTTTTAAAAAATGAAGAAACCTGAAGAATCATGTGGGACTCTATCAAGAGAAATAACCTACGAGGGATTGGACTACCAGAACAAGGAGGGATAACAGAAAATACAGAGAGAATTGTTGAAGATTTGTTGGCAGAAAACTTCCCTGATATCATGAAAGATGAGAAGATATTAATCCAAGATGCTCATCGAACTCCACATAGGATAAATTTAAAAGAAAGTCACCAAGGCATATTACAATCAAACTTGCCAAAACCAAAGATATAGAGAGAATTTTAAGAGCAGCAGGGAAAAAAGAAAAGGTCACCTACAAAGGAGAGTCAATAAGAATAAGCTCAGACTACTCGGCAGATACCATGCAGGCAAGAAGCCAATGGGATAACTTATATAAAGCACTGAAGGAAAAAATTGCCAGCCAAGAATCATGGAAGAAGCAAAACTGTCTCTCAGTTATGAAGGTGAAATTAAGACATTTCCAGATAAACACAAGTTTAGGAAATTCTTAAAAACCAAACCAAAACTACAAGAAATACTAAAGGGAGTTCTTTGGTTAGAAAATCAATAATATCAGGTATTAACCCAAGACTAGTACACTGGACAGAGCAATCAGATGTTACCCCAGACAGGGAAATCATAAAAATAAAAAAAGATTAAAAAAGGCTCAAAACAGGGAAACAGCGATGTCATTATGTAAAAGAAGACAACATTGAAATAATGAGAGAGATTAAGAAATGTAGTCATAGATATTTCATATGGAGAGGAAGATAATGCAATATAAAGAAATAAAAGTTAGGTTTAAACTTAGAAAAATAGGGGTAAATATGAAGGTAACCTAAAAGGAGACTAACATTCATACTCATCAAAATAAAATACAAGAAAAAAATACTCAGCAAAAGCAAAATCAACAACAATGAAGAAGAGGAAAAGACAGTATATAAACTACTCACCACAAAAAATTATGTGGGAAATAGAATCTGTCAACAACAAATAAAAAAGACATCAAAATGACAGCACTAAACCCATAAAAAAAACCATACCTGTCCATAATTACACTGAATGCTAATGGACTAAATGCGCTGATAAAGAGATGGAGAGTAGCAGAATGAATAAAAAAAAAAAGATCCATATATATACTGACTACAAGAGACACACCTTAGACTTAAAGACACAAACAAACTAAAACTCAAAGAATGGAAAAAAATATATCAAGAAAACAACAATCAAAAAAGAGCAGGAGTGGCAATATTAATTTCTGACAAAATAGACTTTAAACTTAAATCCACCACAAATGATAAGGAAAGACACTATACAATGACTAAAGGGACAATATGCCAGGAGAATATAACCATATTAAATATTTATGCACCCAATGACAGGGTACTGGGTTTATGACAGAGCTACAATATACATTAAACAAACACTAACAGCATTGAAAAGTGAAACAGACAGCTCCACAATTATAGTAGGAGACTACAACACACGTCTTTCGGTGAAGTACTAGACATCCAGAAAGAAGCTCAATAAAGGCACGGAAGACCTAAATGCCATAATCAACCGATTTGACCTTACAGACATATGCACCCAACAGCAGCCAAGTATACTTTCTTTTCTAGTGCACATAGAATATTCTCTAGAATAGACCACATATTAGGTCATAAAGGAAGCATTAGAAAAAACAAAAACCCAGTGCCTTAGTGGAATCCAAAGCATCGAAATATTACAAAGCATTTTCCATGACCATAAGGCCAGAAAAGTAAAAGTCAATAATGGGAAAAGAAATCAAACACTTGGAAACTGAACAATACCCTGCTCAGAAAAGACTGGGTTATGAAAGACATTAAGGATGGAATAAAGAAATTCATAGAATCCAATGAGAATGAAAACACTTCCTATCAGATCTTTCAGGACACAGTGAAAGCAGTCCTCAGAGGTCAATTTATGTCCATAAATGCACTCATACAAAAGAAGAAAGGGCCCAAATCAAAGAATTATCCCTACAACTTGAACAAATAGAAAGAGAGCAACAACAGAAACCTTCAGGCAGTATAAGAAAGGAAACAATAAAAATTAGAACAGAACTAAATGAAATAGAAAACAGAAAATCAATTGAAAGAGTTAACAAGACCAAAAGCTGGTTCTTTGAAAAAAATAACAAAATTGATAAACCATTGGCTAAACGGACAAAAACAGAAGAAGCAAATAACGTGAATGAGAAATAAGAAGGACAATAAGACAACAGAACCAATTGAAATTAAAAGAATCATATCAGATTACTACGAAAAATTGTACTGTTGAAAACTTAGAAGTGGATGAATTCCTAGAAAAACACTACCTACCTAAACGAACACAAACAGAGGTAGATCAACTAAATAGACTTATAAAAAAAAGATTGAAAAGGTAATCAAAAACTCCCAACAACAACAACAAAAAAACCCTAGCCCAGACAGCTTTACTGCAGAGTTCTACCAAATGTGCAGGGAAGAATTAACACCGCTACTACTAAAGGTATTTCAGAGGATAGAAAAGGACTGAATACTCCCAAACTCATCCTGGAAGCCAGGATGTCCCTGACACCAAAACCAAATAAAGACACCACAAAAAAAGAAAATTACAGACCAATATCACTCATGAACTTAGATGCAAAAATCCTCCACAAAATTCTAGCCAATAGAATGCAACAACATATCAAGAAAATAATTGACTGTGACCAAGTGGGATTCATACCAGGTATGCAGGGATGGTTCAACATTAGAAAAACAATTAATGTAATCCATCATATAAATAAAAGACAAGAACCATATGATTTTATCAATTGATGCAGAAAAGGTATTTGACAAAATTCAACACCCATTCATGATATAAACTCTCATCAAAATAGTTATAGAGGAAAATTCCTCAACATAATAAAGGGTATTTATACAAAGCCAACAACCACCGTCATCCTGAATGGAAAGAGTCTGAAAGCATTCTCCTTAAGATAGGGAACCCAGCAAGGATGTCCTTTATCGCCACTCTTATTCATCATTGTGCTGGAGGTCCTGGCCAGAGCATTTAGGCTAGATAAAGAAATAAATGGCATCCAGATTGGTAACGAAGAAGTAAAAGTATCTCTATTTGCAGATGACATGATCTTATACACAGAAAACCCTAAAGAATCCTCAGGAAAACTACTAAAACTAATAGAAGAGTTTAACAGAGTAACAGGATCCAAGATAAACATATAAAAATCAGTTGGATTCCTCTACACCGACAAAAAGAACATTGAGGAGGAAATCACCAAATCAATACCATTTACAGTAGCCCCCAAGAAGGTAGAATACCTAGTTATAGATCTTTCCCGAGATGTAAAAAATGTATACAAAGAAAACTACAAGACACTACTGCAAGAAAACAAAAGAGACCTACATAAGTGGAAAAAGATACCTTGCTCATGGAAAGGAAAACTTAACATTGTTAAAATATCTATTCTAGCAAAAGCCACCTATAGATACAGTGCAATTCCAATCCAAATTCCAATGACATTTTTTAATGAGATGGAGAAACAAATCACCAACTTCATATGGAAGGGAAAGAGACCCCAAATAAGTAAAGCATTACTGAAAAAGAAGAACAAAGTGGGAGGTCTCACTTTACCTGATTTTAGAACCTACTTTACTACCACAGTAGTAAAAACACCCTGGTACTGGTACAACAACAGATACATAGACCAACGGAACAGAATTGAGAATCCAGACATAAATCCATCTACATATGAGCAGCTGATATTTGACAAAGGCCCAAAGTCAGTTAATGGGGAAATGGCAGTCTCTTTTTAAGTAATGGTGCTGGCATAACTGCATATCCATCAGCAAAAAAAAAGAAATGAGACCCATACCTCACACCATGCACAAAAACTAACTCAAAATGGATCAAAGACCTAAATATAAAATCTAAAGTGAAAAAGATCATGGAAGGAAAAATAGGGACAACACTATGAGTCCTAATACATGGCATAAACAGTATACAAAACATTACTAAAGATACCAAAGAGAAATTAGATAACTGGGAACTGGGAGCTCCTAAAAATCAAACACCTATGCTCATCCAAAGACTTCACCAAAAGAGTAAAAAGATTATCTACAGAGTGGGAAAAAAAGTTTTTAGCTATGACATTTCCAATCAGTGCCTGATCTCTAAAATCTACAAGACACTGAAAAAACTAAACTACAAAAAGACAACCCAATAAAACAAATGGGCAAAGCATATGAACAGGCACTTCACTAAAGAAGACATTCAGGTGGCAAACAGATACATGAGGAAATGCTCACGATCACTAGCCATTAGAGAAATGCAAATCAAAACTACAATGAGATTTCGCCTCACTCCAACAAGGCTGGCAGTAATCCAAAAAAACACAAAATAATAAATGTTAAGAGAGATTGTGGAGAGACTGGAACACTTCTACAGTGCTGATGGGAATGTAAAATGGTACAACCACTTTGGAAATCGATTTGGCAATTTCTTAAGAAGCTAGAAATAGAACTACCATATGATCCAGAAACCCCACTCCTTGAAATATTTCCTAGAGAAATAAGAGCTTTTGTATGAACAGATATATGCATACCCATGTTTCTTTGCAGCACTGTTTACAATAGCAAAAAGATGGAAGCAACCATGGTGGCCATCAACAGATGAATGGATAAATAAAGTATGGTATATTCACATAATGGAATACTATACATCAATGAAGAACAATGATGAATCCATGAAACATTTCATAACATGGAGGAATCCAGAAGGCATTATGCTGTGTGAAATTATTCAGTTGCAAAAGGACAAATACTGTATAAGAACACTATTATAAGAACTTGAGAAATAGTTTAAACTGAGAAGAAAATACTCTTTAATGGTTAAGAGAGGGAGGAGGCAGTCGGGAGGGAAAGGGGCTTTCACTAATTAGATAGTAGATAAAGACTGTTTTAGGTGAAGGGAAAGACAACACACAATACAGAAGAGGTCTGCACAACTGGACTAAACCAAAAACAAAGAAGTCTCCTGAATAAACCCAGCATAGCAGGGGCAGGGGTTTGGGGACCATGGTTTTAGAGGACATCTGAGTCAGTTGGCATAATAAAATTTATTAAGATAACATTCTGCATCTCACTTTGGAGAGCGGCATCTGGGGTCTTAAAAGCTAGCAAGCGGTCATCTAAGTTCCATTAGTTGGTCTCAACCCACCTGGAACAAAGGAGAATGAAGAACACCAAAGATACAAGGTAATTATAAGCCCAAGGGACAGAAAGGATGACATAAACCAGAGAATACATCAGCCTGAGACCAGAAGAGCTAGATGGTGCCCGGCTATACCTGATGACTGCTCTGACAGGGAACACAACAGAGAACCCCCGAGGGAGCAGGAGAGCTGTGGGATGCAGACCCCAAATTCTCATAGAAAGACCAGACTTAATGATCTCACTGTGACTAGTAGAACCCCAGTGGTCATGGTCCCAGACCTTCTGTTGGCCCAGGACAGGAACCATCCCAAAGCCAACTCTTCAGTCAGGGATTATGGTTTAGAAACTGATACCGGTGAAGAGTGAGCTTCTTGGATCAATTGGACACAAGAGGCTATGTTGGCATCTCCTGTCTGGAGGGGAGATGGCAGGGAGGAGTGAGTCAGAAGCTGGCCGAATGGACAAGAAAAGAGAGAGTAGAGGGAATGAGTGTACTGTCTCATTACGGGAACTGCAATTAGGAGTATACAGCAAGGAGTGTATAAATTTTTGTATTAGAGACTGACTTGATTTGTAAACTTTCAATTAAAACACAATAAAAATTAAAAAAAAAAGAAATAGACAAAAATAAAGATTCACTGACTGCCTTACTATTTTGTATTTTTTAGGTAATCAAAAACAAGTGAGTCATTATGATTTCAGCAAAAGAGAGAGCCCCGAAGAAGTCATTTGGCTTCTCAGACAGACCCTGGCTGCAAATGCCCTTTTTTGTGGTTCTGCTCATATCTTACAAAATCACCATTTTTGGCAATGTGTCCATCATGATGATGTGCATCCTGAATCCCAAACTTCATACACCTATGTGTTTCTTTCTCACTAGTTTCTCTGTCTTAGATCTCTGTTATAACTTAAACACAGTCCCTCATATGTTGGCAAATATTTGTTGCAACAAAAACACTATCAGCTAGGTGGCTGCAAGGCCCAACTCATCGTTTTCCTGGCCTTGGGTGCTACTGTCTCCTCCTGGCTATAATGTCCTTTGACAGATTTGTGGTGATTTGCAGACCCTGGTGGTGCAGTGGTTAAGAGTTATGGCTGCTACCAAAAGATTGGCAGTTCGAATCCACCAGCCACTCCTTGGAAATCCTATGAGGCAGTTCTACTCTGTCCTACAGGGTCGATTCAACTCAACAGCAACAGGTTTGGTTTGCTTTTTTTCCCCACTATGTAGGCATCATTCATCATTTGTTCTACCTGAGGATGGCAGCCATACACACTGGTTTCAGCAACTCAGTACTGCAGTCTTCCTTGACCTTTAACATGCTGTGGAGCAGACATAAGGAAGTGGACCACTTCTTCTGTGAGGTCCCTGCCCTTCTCAAGAGCTGCCACAAAGCCTAGTGAGTCTGAGATCTGTTTCTTTAGTGTATTCTGCTAATTCCAGTGACATTGATCCTCATCTCTTATGGCTTCATTGTTCAAGGAATATTGACAATCAGATTGGCAAAAGATAACAAAAATCTTTTGGGACCTGTGGGTCCCATTTGATTATGGTATCTTTTTTGGGGGAACAGGCATCTATATTTATCTACAACCACCTTCATCCACCTCTACGGACTGGGAAAATATGGTTTCCATCTTCTGTGGGATCATCACACCCATGCTGAACCCTCTCATTTACAACCTTAGAAATAAGAATATGAAGGAGGTCTTCAAGAAGGTGATGCCAAGAATCTTCTTCTTTAAGAAATACTCCAAGGTGATGCAACTCTTCTATGTTTCCTTAACCTGGAAGATGTTAATAACTTTTGAACTTACTTTCCTACTCTCTAGGCTCTCATGATTCCGTTGAACTCTACCAGAAGTTAGAAAATTCTTCCTCTGTAAAGAAGGAATGCTGAGATAAGATCTTTTTTCTAAATTAAAAAGTTTTCTGCTTTCCAGAATCCACCAATGCACTCTGTTCCTTGAAGCCAAGTCATAGTCATTTCCTTCAATCAATGTCAGAGTAGTCAGGAGACTTGGATGTTTTACCATCCCACTTATATGCTATTTGTTCTAGAATCATCTTGTCTACCATCTTACTTTGGATTTTCCACACCTTTATGATTAGCAATCCAACAGAATGCAGAAATTTTTGAACACTATCATTAATATCACAAACTGCTAGAAATTCAAGCTGAATTCAGAAGAGGATGTGGAATAAGAGTCATCAGATGGATCTTGGCTGAAAGCAGAAAATACCAGAAAGATGTTTACCTGTATTTTATTGACTATGCAAAAGCTGTGTGGATCAAACCAAACTATGGATAACATTGCAAAGAATGGGAATTCCAGAGCACTTAGTTGTGCTCATGAGGAACCTGCACATAGACCAAGAGGTAGTTGTTCAAACAGAACAAGAGGATGCTGTCTGATTTAAAATCAGGAAAGGTGTGTGTCAGGGTTTTACCCTTTCACCATGCTTATTCAATCTGTATGCTGAGCTGATAATTCGAGAAGCTGGACTATATGAATAAGAATGTGGCATCAAGATTGGAAGGAGACTCATAAACAACCTGTGATGACACAATCTTGCTTGCTGAAAGCAAAGAGGACTTGAAGCACTTACTGATGAAGACCAAAGACTGTTACAGCCTTCAGTAGGGATTGCACCTCAACATAAAGAAAACAAAAATCCTCACAACTAGGCCAATAAGCAACATCATGATAAACAGAGAAAAGATTGATGTTATGAAGAATTTCATTTTACTTGAATCCACAATATATGCCAGTGGAAGTAGCGGTCAAGAAATCAAACAACATATTGTATTGAGCAAATCTGTGGCAAAAAAACCTTTTTCAAGTGTTAAAAAGCAAAAATGTCATTTGAGGATTAAGGTCCATGTGACCCAAGCCATGGTATTTTCAATAGCCTCGTATGCATGCAAATGCTGGGCAATGAATAAGAAAGACCAAAGAATAATCAATGCTTTTGAATTATGGTGTTGGTGAAAAATATTGAATATAACATGAACTGCCAGAAGAAAGAACAAATCTCTCTTAGAAGAAGTACAACCAGAATGCTCCTTAGAAGCAAGGATGATGAGACTTCATCCCAAATACTTGGGATATGTTATCAGGAGGGATTATTCCCTGGAGAAGGACATCACACGTGATAAAATAGAGAGTCAGTGAAAGAGAGGAAGACCCTCAATGAGACAGATTGACACAGTGGCTGCAACAATGGGCTTAAGCACAGCAACAATTTTAAGGATAATGCAATACTTGGCAGTGTTCATTCTTTTGTACACAGGGTTCCTATGAGTCGTAAACAACATGACAGCACCTAACAACAACAACAATGATTAAATAACCAGTGATCCCAAACCAAAAATTTCTCCACCAGCACCCATACCTTAATCATTTCACATCCTCACTTCCCTTGATAAAATCTATCATATACAACCTTAGACTTGTTATAAGCTTACAGACTGGCTCAGATGTAGCTACCTTTAAGCTATCTAAATGTATTCATATGGTACTGAAAAACTGCCTTGTAGGTTTTCCAATCTTGACAGAAGCAGAACTGCCAATCTTTGGGTTAGCAGCCAAGCACTGAACCACTGTGCCACCAGGGATCCTCATATTGTACAAGAAACCTGGAACTTCAGTTGAATTTTTTTTCCAATTCTACTTTCAGTTCATCCATTTACTACTTACAGATAGCATTTTTTTTTCTTTTTCTCAAATTTCTTATTTGTCCCAAGTTCTGCACCAAGTTCTGCCCTAAGCCTGAAGGATTTCATCTAAATTATAAAGCTAATTATAGAAATGTCAATGGGAATACTTTTCTTCTAATATCGATATGAATTTATCCACTCTTATTTGATTACTCATTCAATAAACATTTATTATTCAGTAGCTAGCACTCAAAAAAAAAAAAAAAACACAAACTGGTTGGCTTCAATTCGATTCTGACTCATAGTAACCTTATAGGACAGAGTAGAACTGCAGTTTCCAAGGAACGGCTGGTGGATTTGAACTGTTGATCTTTTGGTTAGCAGTTAAGCTCTTAACCAGGGCTCCAAATAGCACTAGACCAGAGGAGAAACAATTGCAGTTCTTCTACTGAAGAAATGTTCTAGTTTATCAGGGGTAGCAGATGACTTTTTTTTCAAAGTTTCCAAATGCCATTGGAGGGGCAGACAAGGATTTGTGGAGGACATGTGAGGGACACCTGACACAGGTTAGTGGGGTAGGACAGCTGCCCAAATTAAGTTTACTGGGGGATATGACCCTTAAGAAAGACACTTAGGTTATTAGCTGTAGCTAGTAATGTAAAAGCATAGCCGAAGCAACATTTTGGGCAACAAAAAAGGAGCCACAAAGCAAACCTTTTCAGAAGTTACAAGTAATTTAGTATGGATAAAACATAGACTACAAGGAACAGAGAAGATGAGGATGGACATGTTCACCAAAAACTTTGGACTTTATCTAGTAAGCCAGGAAGAAGAATTCAAGGATTATGAGAGGTACCATTGGCAGTAGAAAATTACTACAAGCTTAGGAACCTGATAAAGGGTTAATCTAACCACAGCAGGCCATAACCACAAAAGGCCAACTTGTTTGTCAGAATCTATAGGACTTGAAAGAATAAAAAGTACATCAAAGTGGTAGAGTAGAGTGCTCTAACTGGATCAATGGACTGTGGATGTGCATATGAAAAGGAAATAACAATTTACCCCAGGAAGCAAGTTAGAGATGTACCCGATATCACACTTAAGCCACGTAACAAAAAACAACTCTCATATGACAGACCCAGGGTCTCTAAGCCAAAAGACCAAATTGTTAGACAAGAAAAAAAAGGCCACACAATCATGACAAAAGTGCCCCATCTGGGACCCCTGCTGCCTACATGGTTCTTTGCTTTAACCAGTCATAGTCTGTAAGTAATTTACTCATAGGGACATATTCCAATGACTGAAAATGGCATGTTGAAAGACCTTACAATGAACCAGCACCTGTAGAAATTGTATAAAACATACCCATAGATTGTACCCTGAGTGCTTGCAGCAGCCAGTTTGCCATTCTTGTTTTCTGATATGTCACAACAAAATCTCTTTATTGCAGACAGCTTGGTGAAACTTGTTACAAATTGGTGCAACGTGAACAGGGTCTTCACTAGCAAATTCCTCATTGGATCCCCAGGAGATCTGAACTACTTTTGGTGCTTCAGCAGATCCATTGTATTTTGCTTCTTGCACTCCTTGTCCCCTTCTAAGATCCTCTGACTGAGGTAAGCACTATCGAAATACAAACTTTATTGCCTTTCTGCATAATAGGAGATGTTATTATGTAAACCGTTTTGGCACCTTTTGTTTGAAGTCTTATTTTGAGAGCTCCATCTGGAGGCCTTTTGGTAAAATTTCAGTACTTGAATTTATGGTTGTGTTTTCTTTTTTGTCTCCTTTTCTGTGTAAGCTAACAAAAGCAAGAGAAATAATAATCACAGCAGTGACAAAAGTGCCCCATCTGGGACCCCTGCTGCCTACATGGTTCAAAACTTTGATGTCACTGCTGGTCAGTATTTAGAAAAATAGCACAGTCTGACTAAGGACCCTGAGGCTGAACAGTGGCCCCTGTGGGGAAGTTTGGATTTGGCTAAGATATTATATTTGAGATGTAAACTAGAAAGTCAAGGACCTTGTGTAAAGCAACTACAGTGGAAAATTTTTTATAATTGGTACTTTGAGGCATATTGACAGCAACATCATGACCAATTTACCTCCCTAGAGAAAGTAGTAACCAAGCTATCCAAACAAATTCAAACATTGCAAAAGGGATTGGAAGGCAGTATAAAATTGGACTCAGTCAAATCATTGCCTTCAGTCTCTATCCAGGCTTGGAGAATTTGGCTTTGTCTGAAATGCCATTTGCTAGGCCAGAAAATATTGAGCCCACCATGCCCTTAGCAGTTAAACAAAGAACCAAAGGCAGGAACCTTGAGGTCTCCTTCCACCCATGGCCTAAGGCTAAACTTAAAAAAAAAAAAAATTTTTTTTTTTTATTAAAAAAAAAAAGGCTAACCTTAGGGCCATTGTAAAAGAGTTCTCTGATCCAAGGGAATATCCAAACAAAATTTATTCATGAATTTAGTATATTAGTTGAAACATATGAGGCTGGTGCTGCTTATATCTATAATGTAATAAATATGTTGTTAGGTCCCAGTGATGCCCATTGGTGGATAGAAGCAGAAAAATGGGTAGATCCTGAAAAAACTTTAAGTGTCCCTAAAGGTACCTCAGGCACAACTCTTAGAACAGAAACCAAGGAATTAATAGAAGAGCTTATAGACTGTTTCTTCAGTTTTCCCTCCAAAAATCAATTGGACAAGATTACAAGCTTGCAATCAAGAAAAAGGTGACTATAATTATAGAGATAATTATAGAGATAGGTTAACTAAAATGTTTATAGACCATTCAGGGTTAAAAATTACTGATAAAGGGGCTATGGTCACCTTTAATTCACTATTTGTAGGAGGATTGAATCCTAAATTATCCCAAATGGTAAAAAGGCATCAGTAAAATTGGGAAAATATTGATACTTCTGAATTAGCCACTTTAGCCTATGAATTAAACCAAACTATGAAACAGCAATCGAAACAGCCCGAACAAAAAAAAAAAAAAAGAAAGAAAGAAAAATTAATGGCTCTCCAATTGAAGTAATTAGAGAAAGCAATGGGAGCAAAGGCAAAGCAAGAGCATTCTCCCACCAATAATATTGCTCCCATGGTCTGAAACTATTGCGAGAAACCTGGTCACTTTAAAATGGGTTGTTTTAAGCTTAAGAATAAACAAAAGGTGACTTGTTCAGCATCACCTTTAAAAAATCAATGTGAAAAGGCTCCATCCAGGGAGGTGATAGAGGCTTTGAAATCTGTCCCCTTGTCCCAACTGAGAAAAACAATGATTGAAGTAAATGGGGAGACTTGTACCCTCCTTGGAACCCCTGGTGCCGTAGTGGTTAGGAGCCACGCCTGATTACCAGAAGGTTGGTGGTTCGAATCCACCAGGCGCTCCTTGAAAACCCTATGGTGCAGCTCTGCTCTGTTCTTGTGGGTCACTATGAGTCAGAGTTAACTCGACAGTAATGGGATTGGTTTTTTGGGTACCTTCCTTTGGATACAGGTGTGACATTGTTGGCAATCAATCCCACAAGTTTGGAAAGACCTCTTCCCCAGAGTACTCAGACTTCTCAAATTGTAGGGACTTCCAATAAGGAACAAATTTCAACCCGTTCTTACCCGTAGCACTTTCTTTAGGGCCAATAGAAGACTTCCACCCATTTCTACTAAGTAAAAAAAAAAGTGATAGTTGCCTGTAAATTTGTTATGCTATGACTTTCTTTCCAAATGGGAATGCCATATTCAGCTTACAGATGCAGGGAATATACTACCCATTCCCCTGATGCTGAAAATGAAGATGAAACCCAGATGCCTGAGATAGAAGAAACACTTTGTTTATTACAAGGTCTTTTGGTGTTGGAGGACAAGGATATCCTGTCCTTAGAAAAACAGTCTCAAATTCTTAATCAAATATCATCACAATTATGGGCTTCCTTGTCAACCAATGTTGGCTGCATTCTATCAGCTGAACTTATTAAAGTCCAAATAGACCCCACTAAGCCCTTGAAGTTGCTCAACATCTTTTAGAACCTGAAGCAAAGGACTGAAACCTATCATCCACTATCCAAGATATTTACCTGTCTTTTATTGACTATGCAAAGGCATTTGACTATGTGGATAATAACAATTGTGTAGAACATTTCAAAGAATGTGAATTCCAGGACACTTAATTGTGCTCATGTAGAACCTGTGCATAGACCACGAGGCACTCATTGGAACAGAACAAGGTGACTGTGTGGTTTAAAATTGGAAAATGTATGCAACCAGGTTATATCTTTTCACTGTTCTTATTCAATCTGTATGCTGGGCAAATAGTATAAGAAGCTGAACTATATGAAGAAGAAAGTGACATCAGGATTGGAGGAAGATTCATTAACAACCTATGATATGCAGATGACAGAACCTTGATTGCTGAAAGTGAAGAGGACTTGAAGCACTTACTAATGAAGATCAAAGACCACAGCCTTCAGTATGGATTGCACCTCAACATAAAGAAAACAAAAATCCTCACAACTGAACCAATGAGCAACATCATGATAAACATAGAAAAGATTGAAGTTGTCAAGGATTTCATTTTACTTGGATCCACAATCAACAGCCATGGAAGCAGCAGTCAAGAAATCAAAAGATGCACTGTATTGCAAAGGACATCTTTAAAGCTTTGAAGAGTAAAGATGTCACCTTGAAGACTAAGGTGTGCCTGACCCAAGCCATGGTATTTTCAATTGCATCATATGCATGGGAAAGCTGGACAATGAATAAGGAAAACTGAAGAAGAATTGATACCTTTGAATTGTGGTCTTGGTGAAGAATATCGAATGTATCACGGACTGCCCAAAGAACAAACAAATCCATCTTAGAAGAAGTACAACCAGAATGCTCCTTAGAAGCAAGAATGGCCAGACTGCACCTTACATAGATTGGACATGTTGTCAGGAGGGATCAGTCCCTGAAGAAGGATATCATGCTTGGCAGAGGTCAGGGTCAGCGGAAAAGAGGAAGACCCTCAAAGAGGTGGATTGACACAATGGCTGCAACAGTGAGCTCAAGCACAACGATTTTTAGGACGGCTCAGGACCGGGCATTGTTTCATTCTCTTGTGCACGGTGTCGCTATGAGTCAGAACAGAGTCAACAGCACATAACAAGAACGATTATCAACACAACTCGAGTCCCAGGGTTACCCCTCCCCAACTGCATTACCTCCTCCCTGAGGTGATTGCTATCATAAGTTGTGTTTTATCTTTATTTCCTTGTATCTTACTACACTTTAATGTATCTCTACACAATATAAGGTTACTGTGAGGTGGAATGGACTTGAGGGCAATAGGTTTTCTTGAACACTATATAACATGTTTTGCAAATATTTAAACCTAAAGTAAATGACATTATGCTATATGCATTCTTCTGCAACTTATCTTTCCAAGCCCCTATTAAGAAAAATAATTCTGCATTCAGGATTATTGTGATCATTATTTCTGGAACACACAAAGGTAAAATGTCCATTCGAAGGTCTGTATCTCACAAAAACCTCTCACCAAATTCTTTACCTGTTTGTCATTCTGAGGGGGTGAAATTATGATGGCAATTGTATTGAAAATGCCTGAGGATTGAAGGTGACAACAATATTGGGGGCAATGCCCCAGTGCTGCATCATAGCTCTGAGGAGTGTCTACACGGGGAAGAGTTCCTGGAGTAAGATTGTCTGACTTACTTTAGCTCTCAGCAATAAACAATCCCTCAATTGTCTCTTTCTCCTCACAAAGACCTAGAGATTATTTCATTATCTGAGCTAAAGTGAAGTGTTGGAACTTTTAAATAGCTGAACTGAGCATGGGGATAAAACATATCTAATAGGTTCTACTCTTCCAAGTGACAGAATCCCTAGGGACTTGGAGAAAATGAACTCACCACCAACAGTAGTTCTACCAAGCCAGCTCTGTAATTAGATTCTGAGGGTTCTCCTTCCTATTTTGAAAGAATTGCATACTTTGAAAATCTTTCTAATTGCTTTTCCAGCTTTATACAACAAACACTGTGCTCTTTATCCAGATCTGAAAAGGTTGTCCACACTCATTCAGGGAGACTGCATGAACAAATCCCAACAGGTCTTCAATTTCTCAGAAAACAGTGATGAATGAACCAAAGGAGCACCGTCGATAAATCAAACCATGGTGTTTCCATCATTCCTGGCTCTCCCCTCCAGAACACAAGATAGGCATAAGAGTAAAGAGTAAATAGGCAATTATTCAGGGAATTGAGGGGCTTTTTCATTTTAATTTAGAAAACAGGAAAAGAGTTAGAAATATACAAGTGAACTAAATCTCAGAATGTTGTTTTTACTGATTTTGGCTCATTAATTCCTCACTCATATATGAAATTGCAAGAATATTTAAACATCCATATATTTTTACATCTGTTATGTTACATCTGTTATGTGTTATAAACTTAAATTGATGTGTTTTTAAGATGACAAGCACAATAAAATATTGATTTCTCAACAAGCCAGTGTCTTGTGTGAGGAAAAGTTTGAGCACTACCACATTTCTAAGGCTCTAGTGGAGCTCATGCAGCCAAGTAACCTAATGGAAAGTATCCTGGAGTTTATCAGTAGAATAATTATTAGAATCCAGCTCCACCAAAAGTTTTGGTGTTTGATTTTAAAAGCGTTTCACTTATTTTTGTCTAAATGCTTTTGTAACAGGAATACTACTCTCTGTGACCTACTAAATTTCTTAAGGAGTCCCTGGGATGGTGCAAATGTTTAACACACTTGGCTGTTAAGTGAAAGGTTGGTAGTTTGAGTCCACCCAGGGGCATGTAGGGAGAGAGGCCTGGTGATCTACTTCAGAAAAATCAGTCATTCAAAACCCTAGAAATGCAAGGATGATAATATCAATCAATTAAATCCATGTAATTAACATTAATACATTAAAGAGGACATTTTAAATCACTTTTAAAAACTTCAAAAAGAACATTTCATCAATGCAACATCCATTTAAGGCAAAATCTTCTGATAAACTAAAAACTGAGTGTTTTAGTTATCTAGTGCTGCTATTACAGAAACACCACAAGTGGATTGCTTTAACAAAGAGAAATTTATTTCCTCACGATAAAGTAGGCTAAAAGTCCAAATTCAAGCTGTCAGCTCCAGGGGAGAGTTTCTCTCTCTGTCAGCTCCGAGGAAGGTCCTTGTCCTCAATTATCCCATGGTCGAGGAACTTCTCAGGCACAGGGACCCCAGGTCCAAAGGATATGTTCTGTTCCTCATGCAGCTTTCTTGGTGGTATGAGGTCCCCAACTCTCTGCTTGCTTCCTTTTCCTTTTATCTCTTGAGAGATAAAAGATGGTGCAGGGCACACTCCAGGGAAACTGCCTTTACACTGGATCAGGGAGGTGACCTGAGTAAGGGTGATATTACAATAACACACTAATCCTCTTACCATAACATTACAATCACAAAATGGAGGACATTCACACAATACTGGGAATCCTGGTCTAACCAAGTTGACACATATTTCTGAGGGGACACAATTCAATCCATGACACTGAGTTTACATAATTAAAAATACTTACCTAAAACCTACAGCAGATATCTAAATTGGTGAGATTTTAAACTATCTCATTTTAAAATTGGAAATAAAATCAAGGATGTTTTCTTTCTTGATATTAGTCAACATTGCTCACCTGGAAATGATGGAGGCCAAGCAGGGGGAAGAAGGGTAAAGGGTGGAAAGTGTGTATCGCTGGATACCAACTGATCTTTCTCCTGCTTGGAGCTCCTTGAAGCTGTCTTGCTGTACTCCCTGTCTACCATTCTAGGTGGCTGAGGGGTCCAAAATGCAAACCTGTGCTGCGTTAGCTAGTAGGGGACCTCCACTCTGTATTTTCCCTTGGTCACTTGTCTGTTTTCTATTCCATTTGACGGTTGAGTTCTTTATCTCTTCATTTGATGTTTAGGGTTTCAGGATTGACATTTGTCACTGTTTTACTTAGTTTTTTGGGTCTTTGGTGTGTAGGTACAGCATGGTGCTTCTGTCCAAAGTGCCAGGTTGGCTGTGCCCCCCCCCAATTTATCTTTTTTGAATCTCAAACCAAGTATATATTGTGTAGTGTCATTTTAATATCCATTTTAAATATAAAAAAATAAAGGCTTAGAAATGTTAAGCATTTTTTTTTCCCTAGAGGTGAATTTTGGAGTCCTAGTCTAACACTTCTTTCATACTTTTCTTCCCCTTTAGTCACTTCATATGCCTTCAGTAATATTTCCTTCTGTTGGTAGATCATTTACATTCGATGAGCTAAATTCTGTTGTGAATTCTTATGAATGTTGGTACAATAAATTCACAAGAATGTTGCTGTGAGATCTTAGGCAGAAAAGTGTCTTATCATTAAAGAGAAAATTAGATTTAATTTTCATTGTTATTACTTACTATCACCACTTTCCTTTTTGAATCACATTGAGGAGGGGGGTCAAAGTGTATTTTAAGGAGTTTCTGGGGGATGGATGGATGGGGTCAATGAGGCCTGAGGACTGCAGTCTGGTCAGGTTCTCCTGGACCTGGCAGCAACCAAAGAAGCTGCCCTTCTTGATAAACTTCATAACACCCATTCAGTACAGATTAGCTTTTAGAACGTCAATATATTTATTTATTGTAATTTAATACAGTGGTGTATGTACATGTACTTAAGGGAAACACAAGACAGATCAAATATTTGAAATATTAGTGTAACTTGCAGCCCAAAGAAGAGACTCAAACCAAAAAGAAAATAAAACCAGACATACAAAGGGAAAAAAAATATATTGCTATATATTGTAATGCTCTCCTAAGAGTCCATTACTATTATATTTTTGATGTACTTAGATTATTGAACTTAGTAAATGACTTAATACATCTCCTAACATTATTATAAATTGTACTAAGAGAAAGAAATTTTCCAAATCCAAGAGTATTGGGAGGAATAGCTTGACTGTATACATCAGGAGCACAGAACGTACGTTCTCTGTGTGTTTCTTTCTTTTTTTGTGGGCTGACAAACTTTTTCTGAAAGCAACTCTGAAAGTGGAAGGCAAGGAAATCAATGATAGCCTGTCAATGTTGTTGTGTGCCATTGATATTAAAGATATTCTACGTGTTTTATTTCTGTATTGTTCTGATTGGGAAAATACATAATTATCCAGTAAATCATCTAGTGGCTTCTCCCCCTTCTCAATCCAAGAATTATGAAGTGTTTAGAGAAAATGGAGTTCCTGGGTGTTGCAAACAGTTCTGTGGGGACAGTTCTATTCTGAAACACATGAGGTCACGATAGTCAAATCAACAGGAATTGGTTTTTTAGAGGAGAAAATATTAGGTTACTTTTAGATTTCATAATGGATCTTTCTACATCTATCTAGATTGGTTTCAATTATTAAATAATGTGATCCTTTAAAGAAAGATACTGGATCATAAAAAATATTAAAGTTTAATTCATAAGTCATCACATTTTCCCATAAAAAGCTAAATACCATGATAACTGGAGATAAAAGATTTACATATTGTATGAAATACTACTACACACAAATATTACCACAATGTAAAAAATTCACATAAATGCCATGATGTAATAGATCCATGGCAAAAGCCTGTTTATCTCAAATGGGTTTTATTGTTTTAAACCACAACAGTTTTCCACACGGGATTTCTTTTATTAACCAATCTCTATGATTACTTGCCTCAGCAAAAACTAAAGATACTTAGAAAATATATTTCACTGCCTTATTTACTCTAATATTTTTCTATGATTTCCATTTCCTCTTCATTTTTGTAGATTCATAGGCAACTCTCACCAACTTCTTTAGTGCATCCTTCATCTCCTTATTCCTCGAGGTGTAGATGAGGGGGTTGAGACTTGGAATGATGATGGTGTAAAAGAGGTTGAGGAACTTGCCCTGGTCTTTGGAGGCCTGGTTACCTGGCTGTAGGTACATGTAGATGACAGTTCCATAGAGGATGGACACACAGTGAGATGAGATCCACAGGTATTAATTGCTTTTCTTTGCCCTGCTTTTGACTTCATTCTCAGCACAGCTTGGGCAATGTAACCATAGGATATAAGAATAAGGAGGAGGGGTGTAAGGACAATGACAATTCCTATAGCAAAAACAGACATTTCAACAGTTGTGGTGTCTGTACAAGCTATTTTGACCATAGCTGGCAACTCACACAAGAAATGATCCAGAAGGTTGTTTCTACACCTAGGCAAATCCAGTGTGAATGTACATAATACTACAGAAGAGGTCAGACAAATACCCCAACCCATGATGATCATCTTGAGACAAAGATGTGGGTTCATGATTACTAAATAATGCAAGGCTTTACAAATAGCTGTAAAATGATCATAGGACATGACAGTCAGGAGAAGGCACTCAGTGGAGCGCAAACACATATTAACATAGAGTTGAGTGACACAACCCACATAGCTGATGGTCTTATCAGGGCCCCACAAGTTAACCAGCACCTGAGGTATGATGCTGGTGGTAAAACACAGATCTAAAAAATTCCTGAGGAAAAAATACATTGGTGTGTGCAGATGGAAATCCAGGAGAGATACAACAATGATGGCTGTGTTACCCACCAATGTAATTAAGTAGAAGATGGTGACAACTCCTGACAGGACCATCTCCAGTTTGGGATGATCAGAGAAGTCAAGCAGAATAAAACCATGTAGAGAACTATAATTGTTTTGGTCCATGGTCCTTCAATGCCTAAATCCAAAATGAGGAGAAGAACAAGAAATTTGTCAACACAGACTACGTTAATAGTTTAACGAAATACAGAACTAAACAAAGGGAGAATTTATACCAATAATTTTACAAAACCAAAGAATAGAAAATATTGCATTCAAGAAATCTAGTATTTACTGCAGGTTCTTTTATACTGCAGAGTTCAGTATTATATATTTTATCAGCATGACCTTCAGGAGTTCACTCTTGAACTCAGGGTCTGAATATTTTCACAAGTGAATTTGAGAGTCTTCAATAGATATGGTTCTAAAATAATGTGACTCTTATTCTCTGCAAAACTGATAAGTTTAAAATAATGAACAATTCTTTTACTTCATCAGAGAATGCACATATAAAATTTAATTATTTGGCTAATGTCAGAGTAAGGAAAAGAGCATTCTTCTTCTTCCATATCTTAGTACATAGCATCTTTGATCTCCAAGGTTGCTTTGTGAGATATCTAGCATTTCTCCTTGGCACTTTCATCTATCTCATTCCTAATAACTAACTTATCACCAAAACTGGTAAATTTGAATGCAAAAATATACATTAATGATCCTCTCACTTTTTAAATTTTCTACCACTACTAGTCTAATCGAAACTACTATCATCTGTCTAGATTCTGGTAATAATCTTCTGTCCTTACATTCAGTCTTATGCCTTGTTAAAAGATTTAATAAGATCACATCATCCATGGGCTTAAAACTGGTCAATGACTTTGCACTACCTTTAAGAAATACTCAAATTCTTTAAGTTGGTTGAGATGAACCTACCTGGTTAAACTCATTCCCATCTGAAGTCCCTGAAATCATTCCACTATTTCTATGGGGAACTCCTACTCATTCTTTCGGTCAGCTTTAAAAATTTCTTTCTTAAAGAGGAACCACCTGAGCCCATCATCTCTTTTTGCTGTATATCTTTTATCCAGTATACGGAACTCCAACAGACAGCCGATATAGCATGGACATTAAAACCATAGTCACAGAGCTTTTTTTCATATCTCATCTCTGCCAGCTATTTAATTGTGTGGTCCCAGGCAAGTTACATAACACCCTTGGGCTCGGTTTTCTTGTCTCTTAAAATGGGACAATAAAAATATATAAAGTTGGGGTGAATATTGAATGAGTAATATACGTAAGGTGCTTAGAACAATGTTTGTAACATAGTAAGTCTCAAAATCATAAGTTACCAAAATTATTATCAGAAAAAATTATAATCATGCACCATGCAGGTCAGTGTTTGTTTAACTTTCCCCCGTACCACTCTATGAGCTTTAAAAGCAGACATGATGGCTAGTGTTCTTCCCTCTATCCCTGACCCCTAAAGCAGACACCCCAAACATATTTTTTTAATAAATGAAAAGTTAAGTCACACCATGAATAATACTGAAAAATTACTGAAAGTTATTAGTTAACATTTTCTTTATAAATTTAGATTGACGTCTTGTGAAGTTACCTGAATAGAGTGATAGAAGGGAGTAGACAAATGGAAAAGGCTTTGGTTTTATCTCTGTAGTAACAAATAGCCAATTTGGTAAGTTTGATGAAAAATAATTTAAAATATTAGTCTCTATGTGAAGGACTACGAAGCTCTGTGTTCTTTAGCAATGTGACACAGATACAGTTCACTTAGGAAAGCTTGAACATATCAGAACTGATGAAACTTCTAACAATTGAACACATTGTCAACAGTCCACCTTCACAGCTTCCTATTACTGACTACCGAAAAATAACTTCTTAGTATCTGAAGCAAAAATAACTTCTGGAAAGATTTGTTTAAAAAAAAAACTAAGAAAGAGCTTCTTATTAAAAAATAATAGTTACTTATCAAGGGACTTGAGCATTTGTGTGTGTGTGTAGCTATAGGGTAAAAAGTGGTGCATTTTATTTGTTGTGTACATGTCAGGTACATAGTCTCAATATTATGAAAAAGACATCAATCTTTGGCCATGAATCAATTGTGTACACACTCACTAGACTAACTGAATATACTGGTCAACAGTCATTTCAATATCCACATTGGGTAATTTCCTCAGAATCTGCTTTCCAAGAATAAGTATTTGAGCCTGATTTCTGCCAGTGACCAAGTTGGCCAGAAAGGAAAAAATGACTTTCTGAAATGTATCACACACCATGAGATATACTGTCTGAGCAGGAGGATGAATAAATAATATTTATTCTGCCAAACATATTTGTGTGTATAATTTTGCCTAACTTCTGAATAAAACATAAGTGTATGAAAAATTAATGAATTATATAAATTTTTTAATTGAATTGAATTTTTAATTTAAACAGATTGTATGAAATCTAAATTCAGTTTTGATATATAAATGAAAAAGTGATAATTGTTTTGAAATTAAAGTCAATTGCATGATATGAATTCCTTGACTGCATCATTATCACTTCTCCCACCATAGATAAATCAGAAAAGAATAAAAACTCCTCCTGAGATTGGGAATCTCAGATAATTTCCCATGTACATCAAGAGATTCAGAAAAAGATCTAAGGTATCTTTCCTAACTCCACAATCACTATGAATAAAATTCAATATTTCAATTTTCTTAATTTAATCTACACTTTTTCCTTTTTTATTTCTGCTAATCAAAATGTCTAAAATCACAAATCAAGAATAGCTTCATGTGCACCCCGTATAATAGAGAATAGCTTTTATCTTTCTTTCATAATATAGACAGAAAGGAGAATGTTTCTGCAGAGATTTACAATATTTATTTAATCTCAGATTTCTGGCAGAAAGCCAGAAGAATCAGCCCATATAGATCTAAATTTCCTTTCTTCTACCTCTGAAAAATTGTTTTACCAAATAACATACATTATTTTCCGAGAGATATTAAAGATTTGCATTACTGTGCTCCAGAGAGAGGTCTCTTGGTGTCCTAATTCTCCACCAGTGCAAAGCCCACTCTGAAGAAAACAGATTCTGGTTCAGCATTTGCTCCTCAGGTTTCAGTTCTCTCCTGTGTTCCCTGCAATGCCACCATGAACTGCACTTTTTCCTGAGGTGGTCGAGGTGCAGTATCTTGACAGGAGTTCTCCTTCTTGAACGTGAGACTTCAGGTAAGGGGATGAAAACTGTCACAAAGTCTCACTGCTTGTTCTGACTTTAAATTAACCTGCAAATTCGAGAGAAATATTACAAAAAGAAATCAGATAATTCCAAGGTGCTTCTAGGTGAACTCAAACCTCCAACATTTTGGTTACCAAGTGCATTAACTATTTCAACCACCCAGGGATGCCAATTAAGAAAGAATAAGAAGTGAATAATAATTCCCAACATTGTGTGGAAATTCACATCATCAAGAAAGGTTATCTAATCCATTCAGGACTGCATCCAATTGACTTCACTAAAGCACTGTAGAAAAAGACGGTTGATGAAACAGTTGGAGAATTAGACCATATGCTGACATTTCACAAGGACAAATTTAATAAATGGAAAATGTACTCAATATGAAGGAAAGCTATAGGACAGGGAAATGAGAAAGTATATTTTTAATTTTTTTTCTCTAGGCAGTGAATGTATTACAAATAATAAAATTTGCTCTTAAAAAATGTGTTATTCCAACGCTAGAATTTTAACATATACTGACTCTATAAAATAATCATACCATTAATATTGTACATATTGATTTGGAAATAAATGTGCTCTAGATAAATTTTTTTTTTTTTTTAGATAAATAAGTAAATAAGGAAACTCTAATAGTTCTGCCTAACCTCCAAGGTCTGACACCCAAGGACTTTCTCGTCTGTGAAAGAGAAGATAGTCAATCTTCAAAGCTCTAAACAGTAAATTGAGGATTATAAGAAATTTATATTTTTATTTCACGTCTTTACCTTGGTGGCCACCATTGGTGATTCAAATCCTTCAGCGCCTATGACAATTAGTTTGCTGGTACCTGAGATGTCACTATTTAAACCCTGGGTCCTGGAGCAATTGGGTGCTCTGATGATTTTTCTGGGTGAGTTTATGGTCATTAAGTTAAAAGAGCTTCTTTGAATTAAAATTGCATACCGCCAGTAACTAATAAAACAGATAAGCACAAATAGACTGCCTCAGGATGCACATTTAAATGCAGTTATCTTCTCATCACTGAAACAATCTTAATTAAGTGAACTAAGATGAAACATTCCAAACTTATAAATAGCTGCACTAAGCATAAGAACAAAACATACCTAACAAGTTTTGATCCTCCAGGTGACAGAATCCCTAGGGACTTGGAGAAAATCAGATCTACCATCCACCATAGCTCAACCAAGCCAGCTCTGTAATGAGATCCCAAGAGTCCTCTTTGTAATTGAGAAAGAATTGGGTATTTTGAAAATTTCTCTAGCTACTTTTCTAGATTGTAACAACAAACACTGAGTTCTTTATCTAGGACTAAAAACACTGTTCACACTCATTCAGGGAAACTCTATAAACAAATGCAACAGGTCTTCAATTTTCCACAAAACGGTAATGAACCAACCAAAGGACCACCATCGATAAATCAAACCATGGTGCTTCCGTCATTCATCTCTCCCCCTCCAGAACATAACGTAGCCATAAGATGATATAAGCCAATTATTTAGGGAATTATTCAGGGAAAATCACCACCCCTGCAACCTTCAAGTCCTTTATGGTGGCACTAATCTCTGCAATCCTTCCAGGAATGCGGTATTGCTTTTCGTTTACTATTTTCCTAAGTAGGGGCAGGTCTAAAGCCTTCCACTTGGCTTTTCCTGCCATAATACTTCTTATTCCATTTCTCAGGGATTCAATGTGGGGGTTCTGCCAGTTGCTGGATGTATCTATTCCAATTATGCATTCTGGAATTAGGGAAATCACTACAGGATGGGTTCAGGAAGCCACTGGACCTACCGTGAGATAGACACAAGCTAAGACTCCATTAATAATCTGATTTCCATATGCCCCTACTCTGACTGGTGATCCACAGTGACTTTTTGGGTCCCCTGGAGTTAGCGTCTGTTCACAGCCAGTATCTAGTAGTCTCCAAAAAGTCTGATTATTTCCTTTTCCTGAAGAACCGTCATAAAAGGCCATAGATTCCTTTGGGGAAGGCTGGTAGAAAGATTAATAGTATAAGTTTTGGGCTCAGCCCCCCCTTCATTCAAGGGATTGTGAGTCTTTAAACTTACTCAAGCCTTGGAATTGACTGAGGGACCATGATTTTCTATCCTGGCTATTCAATTTAGACTGCCGTTCACTTGACCTACAATTCTTCCACTTGCACAGATCAAGTAAATATTGAGGATATTTCCTACCTATTTCACTCCTATGGACACCATGATTAAGTAGAAAATGCCATAAGTCCATAGGAGCCAGACTCTTCTGTTTACTGTGTTGATTCTGCTGTCCATTATGGTAACCATGCCCACCTTATCTTTGTCCAGTGAGAGCTGCCACTTAACCACTATCACTGCAGGGTCCAATCAATCCAATTGGAGTTAAATGTCTTAATTCAGTTAGGGCAGTTGCCACTGCCAAATATAACTTACATAAAATAGAAATCACAGCAGTCTTGACGGATGTTAGGGCTCCCTTCACAAATTTGTTCCTCAACATTGTGGTAAAAGGTGTGCCCCCTGACCACTTCATGTGCGGACCTGTGTGTCTAACCTGATAAATCCACTCTGATATACCAATTTCCCTAAGCCTATGGATGTGTTCTTCTACAGTATACCAAAGCATGTCTTGTGCTTCAACTTGATTTAGTGTAGGCTGCCATGTAATCAATGCTTCAGTGATTCAACCAAATAAGTTATTAGATCCTTTCCTAACTTCTTGAGCTGAAGCACTGAATGAAGAGTCTGTTTAGTGGACCCATATCAATAAACCCAGACTGATCCATCTTCATGTTCCTTACACCATTATCTTATACCTTTTATAAACATTGCCACACATATTCCCCACGTTTCTGTTTGTACATATTGGAAAGGTCAAGCAGTTATTCTGGAGTGTAGTGTACCTCCTCCTGAGTCACACATTGTACATTACCTTTTGGTTCTCATTGGGACTTAAGTCGACTTATAGGTCTGAAAAAAAATTTTTTTTTCTTTTTTTATAGATCTGGAAGCCAAAATTGGTGATGGGGAAGTGTTTGGAGAACATTCAACATCATCTTGTAAAGCATCTGCCTCAGGCCATGCCCCAGGCAATGACTCACACAAGGGCCCTTTACACATAGCTTGGTTAATCTCATTAAACAGAGGTGGAAGGCTTAATGGTTTTACTTGCGAGAGTGGATTAGCAGACAAACATGGAATAATCTCTTCAGATGGGAGTGAGAGGGCTCGTTCTGTTGGGAGGAAAGACTCAATGGAATTTGGGGGCTGAGTGTCTCCAGCTCCTTGAATACCTGCCCATATGTCCCCAACCCAAGTTTAAGGATTCCAGTTCTTCCCAGTCAATGCCCTTCTTTTAACTTCAGACACCTCTTGAGGTTGGTAATTCATCCACTCTTACAATCAGACTCTGGGTTTGGCTTTCTGCAATATCACCTTTGTTATTTCAAGAAATAAGGCTTTCTTTCAAGGCGTGAGTGGAAACTTTGAGGTCATTTATAAGTCACTTGAGCTTTGATTCTGATGCCCTGAGCTCATCTCTTTCTTTCACCAGTTTGTCTAGGGAAAGTACAAACAACCAACCAGCTTCCTTATACTTCTCATTCTGACAAAATTCTAGAAAGGTATCACACACGCAATCACCAAGCCTCAACTTTCATCAATACCTCAACTACTGCTGGTGATATTTTGCATATTTGTATTGCCACTTACACCATGGATTAGCAGTGCCCTTGTTACTACTGGAAGCAGACTCATCAACATCTTCGATACTAACCAGGCTTGAGAAATAATTTAGAAACTCACCCTTACAATTTTGTTCCTCTAGAAGCACTCTTGGTACCAAATGTCTCAGGCTGGGTTTCTAGAGAAGCAAAACCAGTAAAGCATGTAAATGTAAGTATAGAGAGAGACAGAGATATCAAGAAAATGGCTCATGTGGTTATAGTAGCTGGAACGGCCTAAGTCCATGGGTCAGGATAGAGGCTTCTCCTAATTCACATAGCTACAGGGCTGTCAAAGAGAAGATTGGCAGGACAGAGAGCAGGGCTTTTGCTCACAGGTTGCAAGGATCGATGAATCCCAAGATCCACAAGCTAGACTACAGGTAAGCTGCTAGCTGAAACCACAAACATCAGAGATCAGAGAAATTGAACCCAGCTAAAGGTTCCACAGTGAGCAAAAGCCCTCTAGCCTTGCCAGAATGTCCATTTAAAATTGATGCAGGCCACACACTCAACGAAACTCCCTTTCAACTGATTGGCTACTCACAACAGGTCCTATCACAGAGGTGATCACATTATATCAAATCTCATCACGGAAGTGATCAAAACGTCATAGGAGAGGCGGGGGCAAGATGGCTGACTAGGTAGACGCTACCTCGGATACCTCTTGCAACAAAGACTCGGAAAAACAAGTGAATCGATCACATACATGGCAATCTACGAACCCTGACCATCAAACACAGATCTAAAGAGTTGACCTGAGTGACAGAGACTGAGAACGAACAACCACAGGGAAGCAGCGACTGTTTTCGGAGCCTGGAGCCAGCGTCCCAGTCAGGAAACCTTGGCGCCGGGATTTGGACTGGGTGCAGGGGAGCTGAGCACGGCATCCTGAGACTGCACAAACATGGGGGGCAGCCCTAGCCCCTGAACTGACCTCGGGGGAAGCCTAGCCAGAGCATGCAGGCAGTGCAGCAACACGGCAGACAGGAGGAGAAGTCACCGGAGACAGCAACTGGTTTTGGAGCTTGGAGTGTGGTGTCCCAGCCTGGGAACCTTGGCGCTGGGCTTCAGACTGGGAGCGGAGGAACTAACCATGGCTTCTGAGACAGCGCAAGCACCGTACACAGGCCTGACCCTCGGGGACAATCTCTACCCAGCCAGCACACACAGTCAACATGCCCCTCGGGAATCTCAGATAAAACAGTCATCTCAAGCAAGATAAGTAACTTTGTCTATATTCCGGGGTGCTACTCTCTCCTACTTATCTGAACCCTCCCCTCCCCTTCCCAGGCAGCTTCATTAACATTGGAATTTCCTGAGCCAGAGAGCAAACTGCTCTGCAGATTTTCTTTCTTTTTTGGGGGAGGGGGGGTCTTTTCCTAACCCATTCTCCTGGCCTGAGAGAAGCAGCTACAAAAAAACCAGGGACCAAAAATCCTTCCCTAATTGGACTAAAAACACAGAACCAGCTCCAGCCAAGCATATGTGATCCACAGTCTCGGGCTTTCATCCCTACAGGGAACAAGGTGGCTATTATAATGCAAAGGCATTTCTGATAAGGATCTGACTGTAATTTTTTTTGCGGATTTACTGGAAAGAAAAGTTTCCCAGGTCTGATATCTCTGCGTATTCAACAGAGCCCTAACTGACCAACAACAGGGAACTGAGGGCTGAAGCTACCCCCAGACCACCTAGCCTCCTGCCTTAGGGGTCTAAGGAGGGTGACACCTAGCAATCTGTAGAGATACTTGCATTGGGGGCCTAAGGTACAGCTGCAGAGCCCTCCCACCAAGGTGCTTTAGGAATAGAGACACACCTACCTCACTGACACTTGGGGGAATCCTGTCAGCATCCTGCCCCCCCCTGGAGTGTGAACCCCACCTGCTACTAGAATCTGGTGCACACAACTATCACCACTACTTCTCAAGGTGGATAGGTGACAGTCTGCATCACACACTTGGTGACCCAAAATCAGATTCTACTCAAGAATAGTGAATGGACTCTTAGGCTTATATATCTGGTAACAGCCCAAACCAGCTGGTAATAGGATATAAGTGAGTCAAGGGCTACAACAATCAGGACAGCACAATCTAGTAGCCCATCTATGTATATTGAAAGAAAACAAAACAAGATAATACTCAGTGAGCATTATAGAATATAGAATAAATCATTACAATATCTTAGTGATGGCTCAGAGACAGCAGTCGATATCAAACCACATAAAGAAGCAGACCATGGTTCCTTCTACAACCCCCCAAACTAAAGAATCAAAATCTTTCCAAAATGAAGATACAATCCTGGAATTGCCAGAGACAGAATATAAAAAACTAATTTACAGAATGCTTCAAGACATCAGGGATGACCTCAGAAATGAAATAAGGCAATCTGCAGAAAAAGCCAAGGAACACACTGATAAAGCAGTTGAAGAACTCAAAAAGATTATTCAAGAACATACTGGAAAAATTAATAAGTTGCAAGAATCCATAGAGAGACAGCATTCAGAAATCCAAAAGATTAACAATAAGATTACAGAATTAGACAACACTTTTTTATAGGAAGTCAGAGGAGCAGACTCGAGCAATTAGAATGTAGACTGGGACTTCTGGAGGACCAGGGAATTAACACAAATATAGCTGAAAAAAATCAGATAAAAGAATTTTAAAAAATGAAGAAACCCTAAGAATCATGTGGGACTCTATCAAGAAGAATAACTTGCATGTGATTGGAGTCCCAGAACAGGGAGGGATAACAGAAAATACACAGAGAATAGTTGAAGATCTCTTGGCAGAAAACTTCCCTGACATCATGAAAGATGAAACGATATCTATCCAAGATGCTCATCAAACTCCACTTAAGATTCATCCAAAAAGAAAATCACCAAGACATATTATCATCAAACTTGCCAAAACCAAAGATAAAGTGAAAATTTTAAAAGCAGCCAGGGATAAAAGAAAGGTCTCCTACAATGGAGAATCAATAAGAATAAGTTCAAACTACTCAGGAGAGACCATGCAGGCAAGAAGGCAATGGGATGACATATACAGACCGCTGAAGGAGAAAAACTGCCAGCCAAGGATCATATATCCAGCAAAACTCTCTCTGAAATATGAAGGCAAAATTAAGACATTTACAGATAAACACAAATTTAGAGAATTTGGAAAAACCAAACCAAAGCTACAAGAAATACTAAGGGAAATTGTTTGGTCAGAAAACCAACAATATCAGGTACCAGCACAACACAAGGTCACAGAACAGAGCATCCTGATATCAACTCAAATAGGGAAACCACAAAAACAAATTAAGATTAATTAAAAAAAAAAAAAAAACACTCAAAACAGTGAATCATTAAAGTCAATATGTCAAAGATCACAATAATCAAAAAGAGGGACTAAATATAGGTGGCATAGAACTGCCATATGGAGAGGGATGCAAGGCGATATAGGACAATACAAGTTAGGTTTTTACTTAGAAAAATAGGGGTAAATATTAAGGTAACCACAAAGAGGTATAATAACTCCATAACTCAAAATAAAAACCAAGAAAAACATAACGACTCACCAAACATAAAGTCAAATACTATGAAAATGAGGAACACACAATTTACAAAGAAAAACATCTCAGCACAAAAAAGTAAGTGGAAAAATGAAATTGTCAACAACACATATAAAAAGGCATCAAAATGACAGCACTAAACACATAATTCTCTATAATTACGCTGAATGCCAATGGACTAAATGCACCAATAAAGAGACAGAGAGTCTCAGAGACTCAGACTGGATAAAGAAACACGATTCGTCTATATGCCTCCTAAAAGAGACACACCTTAGACTTAGAGACACAAACAAACTAAAACTGAAAGGATGGAAAAAAATACATCAAGCAAACAATAAGCAAAAAAGAGCAGGAGTGGCAATATTAATTTCTGAGAAAATAGACTTTAAAGTTAAATCCACCACAAAGGATAAGGAAGGACACTATGTAACGATAAAAGGGACAACTGACCAGGAAGATATAACCATATTAAATATTTATGCACCCAATGACAGGGCTGCAAGATACATAAATCAAATTTTAACAGAACTGAAAAGTGAGATAAACACCTCCACAATTACAGTAGGAGACTTCAACACACTACTTTCAGAGAAGGACAGGACATCCAGTGACAAGCTCAATAGAGACACGGAAGACCTAATTACTGCAATGAACCAACTTGACCTCATTGACTTATACAGAACTCTCCACCCAACTACTGCAAAGTATACTTTTTTTTCTAGTGCACATGGAACAATCTTTAGAATAGACCATATAGAAATTAGGTCATAAAACAAACCTTTGCAGAATCCAAAACATCGAAATATTACAAAGCATCTTCTCAGATCATAAGGCCATAAAAGTGGAAATCAATAACAGAAAAAATTAGGGAAAAGAAATCAAATACTTGGAAACTGAACAATACCCTACTGAAAAAAAAACTGGGTTATAGAAGACGTTAAGGAGGGAATAAGGAAATTCATAGAATGCAACAAGAATGAAAACACTTCCTATCAAAACCTCTGGGACAAAGCAAAAGCAGTGCTCAGAGGTCAATTTATATCGATAAATGCACACATACAAAAAGAAGAAAGAGCCAAAATCAGAGAACTGTCCCTACAACTTGAACAAATAGAAAGTGAGCAACAAAAGAATCCATCAGGCACCAGAAGAAAACAAATAATAATAATTAGAGCTGAACTAAATGAATTAGAGAACAGAAAAACAATTGAAAGAATTAACAAAGCCAAAAGCTGGTTCTTTGAAAAAATTAATAAAATTGATAAACCATTGGCCAGACTGACTAAAGAAATACAGGAAAGGAAAGTAATAACCTGAAAAAGAAATGAGGTGGGCCACATCGCAACAGACCCAACTGAAATTAAAAGAATCCTACCAGATTATTATGAAAAATTGTACTTTAACAAATTTGCAAACCTAGAAGAAATGGATGAATTCCTAGAAAAACGCTACCTACCTAAACTAACACAATCAGAAGTAGAACAACTAAATAGACCCATAACAAAAAAAGAGATTGAAACAGTAATCAAAAAAAACTCCCAACAAAAAAAAAGCCCTGGCATGGACGGCTTTACCACAGAGTTCTACCAAACTTTCAGAGAAGAATTAACACCACTACTACTAAAGATATTTCAGAGCATAGAAAATGACGGAATACTGCCTAACTCCTTCTATGAAGCCACCATCTCCCTAATAGCAAAACCAGGTAAAGACATCACAAAAAAAGAAAATTACAGACCTATATCCCTCATGAACATAGATGCAAAAATCCTCAACAAAATACTAGCCAATAGAATTCAACAACATATCAAAAAAATAATCCACCACGACCAAGTGGGATTTATACCAGGTACACAGAGAAAAATTTTCTTTTTTTTAATGCAAGGCTGGTGTAATATTAGAAAAAGCATTAATGTAATCCACCATATAAATAAAACAAAAGACAAAAAAAAACATGATCTTATCAATTGATGCAGAAAAGGCATTTGACAAAGTCCAACACCCATTTATGACAAAAACTCTCAGCAAAATAGGAATTGAAGGAAAATTCCTCAACATAATAAAGGGCATCTATACAAAGCCAACAGCCAACATCACTCTAAATGGAGAGAGCCTGAAAGCATTTCCCTTGAGAATGGGAACCAGACAAGGATGCCCTTTATCACCACTCTTATTCAACATTGTGCTAGAGGTCCTAGCCAGAGCAATTAGGCTAGACAAAGAAATAAAGGGCATCCGGATTGGCAAGAGGAAGTGAAATTATCTCTATTTGCAGATGACATGATCTTATACACAGAAAGCCCTAAGGAATCCTCCAGAAAACTACTGAAACTAGTAGAAGAGTTTGGCAGAGTCTCAGGTTATAAGATAAACATACAAAAATCACTTGGATTCCTCAACACCAACAAAAAGAACATCGAAGAGGAAATCACCAAATGAATACCATTCACAGTAGCCCTCAAGAAGATAAAATACTTAGGAATAAATCTTGCCAAAGATGTAAAAGACCTATACAAAGAAAACTACAAAGTACTACTACAAGAAACTAAAAAGGACCTACTTAAGTGGAAACATATTCCTTGCTCATGGATAGGAAGACTTAACATAGTAAAAATGTCTCTTCTACCAAAAGCCATCTATACATACAATGCACTTCCAATCCAAATTCCAATGACATTTTTTAATGTGATGGAGAAACAAATCACCAACTTCATGTGGAAGGGAAAGAAGCCCCAGATAAGTAAAGCATTACTGAAAAAGAAGAAGAAAGTGGGAGGCCTCACTCTACCTGATTTTAGAACCTATTATACAGCCACAGTAGTCAAAACAGCCTGGTACTGGTACAAAAACAGGCACATAGACCAATGGAACAGAATTGAGAACCCAGATACAAATCCATCCACATATGAGCAGCTGATATTTGACAAAGGCCCGGTGTCAGTTAATTGGGGAAAAGATAGTCTTTTTAACAAATGGTGCTGGCATAACTGGATATCCATTTGCAAAAAAATCAAACAGGACCCATACCTCACACCATGCACAAAAACTAACTCCAAGTGGATCAAAGACCTAAACATAAAGACTAAAACGATAAAGATCATGGAAGAAAAAATAGGGACAACATTAGGAGCCCTAATACAAGGCATAAACAGAATACAAAATATTACCAAAAATGACGAAGAGAAACCAGATAACTGGGAGCTCCTAAAAATCGAACACCTATGCTCATCTAAAGACTTCACCAAAAGAGTAAAAAGACCACCTACAGATTGGGAAATAATTTTCAGCTATGACATCTCCGACCAGTGCCTGATCTCTAAAATCTATATGATTCTGTCAAAACTCAACCACAAAAAGACAAACAATCCAATCAAGAAGTGGGCAAAGTATATGAACACACACTTCACTAAAGAAGATATTCAGGCAGCTAACAGATACATGAGAAAATGCTCTTGATCATTAGCCATTAGAGAAATGCAAATTAAAACTACGATGAGATTCTATCTCACACCAACAAGGCTGGCATTAATCCAAAAAACACAAAAGAATAAATGTTGGAGAGGCTGCAGAGAGATTGGAACTCTTATACACTGCTGGTGGGAATGTAAAATGGTACAACCACTTTGGAAATCTATCTGGCGTTTTCTTAAAAAGTTAGAAATAGAGCTACCATACAACCCAGAAATCCCACTCCTCGGAATATAAAAAAAAAAAAAAAAAAAAATTTTTTTTTTTTTTTTACCCTAGAGAAACAAGAGCCTTCACACAAACAGATATATGCACACCCATGTTTATTGCAGTTCTGTTTACAACAGCAAAAAGCTGGAAGCAACCAAGGTGTCCATCAATGGATGAATGGTTAAATAAGTTGTGGTATATTCACACAATGGAATACTACGCATCGATAAAGAACAGTGACGAATCTCTGAAACATTTCATAACATCGAGGAACCTGGAAGGCATTATGATGAGCGAAATTAGTCAGAGGCAAAAGGACAAATATTATATAAGACCACTATTATAAGATCTTGAGAAATAGTATAAACTGAGAAGAACACATACTTTTGTGGTTACAAGGCGGGAAGGGAGGGAGGGTGGGAGTGGGTTTTTTACTGATTAGTTAGTAGATAAGAACTACTTTAGGTGAAAGGAAGGACAATACTCAATACACAGAAGGTCGGCTCAACTGGACTGGACCAAAAGCAAAGAAGCTTCCAGGATAAACTGAATGCTTCAAAGGTCGGCAGAGCAAGGGTGGGGGTTTGGGGACTATGGCTTAAGGGGACTTCTAAGTCAATTGGCAAAATAATTCTATTATGAAAACGTTCTGCATCCCACTTTGAAAAGTGGCGTCTGGGGTCTTAAATGCTAACAAGCGGCCATCTAAGATGCATCAATTGGTCTCAACCCACCTGGAGCAAAGGAGAATGAAAACACCAAGGTCACATGATAACTCAGAGCCCAAGAGACAGAAAGGACCACATGAATCAGGGACTTACATCATCCTGAGACCAGAAGAACTTGATGGTGCCTGGCCACAACCGATGACTGCCCTGACAGGGAACACAACAGAGAACCCCTGAGGGAGCAGGAGATCAGTGGGATGCAGACCCCAAATTCTCATAAAAAGACCTGACTTAATGGTCTGACTGAGACTAGAGAAATCCCTGCGGTCTTGGTCCCCAAACCTTCTCTTGGCCCAGGACAGGAACCATTCCCGAAGACAACTCATCAGACATGGAAGGGACTGGACAATGGGTAGGAGAGAGATGCTCATGAAGAGTGAGTTACTTGTATCATGTGGACACTTGAGGCTGTGTTGGCATCTCCTGTCTGGAGGGGAGATAGGAGGGTAGAGAGGGTTAGAAACTGGCAAAATTGTCACGAAAGGAGAGACTGGAAGGGCTTACTCATTAGGGGGAGAGTAAGTGGGAGTATGGAGTAAGGTGTATATAAGCTTATATGTGACAGACTGACTTGATTTGTAAACATTCACTTAAAGCTCAATAAAAATTATTTAAAAAAAAAGTTATAGGACTGCCAATGCACTGAGAATCATTGCCCAGCCAAGTTGAAACACAGCCTTAACTATCTCAACATCTTTCTGGTATTCTCTGCCTTCAGCCAGTGTCATGGATTGAATTATGTCCCCCAAAAATGTGTGTATCAACTTTGTTAGGACATGTGTGCTTGTCTTCAATTTTGTGATTGTAATTTTATATTGAGAGGATAAGGGTGGGATTGTAACACCACCCTTAGTTAGATCACCTCCCTGATCCAAGGTACAGGGTGTTTCCCTGGGGTGTGGCCTGCACCACCTTTTATCTCTCAAGAGACAAAAGGAAAGGGAAGGAAGCAGAGAGTTGGGGACTTCATACCACCAAGAAAGAAGCACCTGGAGCAGAGCGCATCCTTTGGACCTAGGGTCCCTACATCTGAGAAGCTCCTCAACCATGGGAAGATTGAGGACAAGGACCTTCCTCCAGAGCCAACAGGGAGAAAAAGCCTTTCCCTGGAGCTGACACCCTGAATTTGGACTTGTAACCTATTACACTGTGAGGGAACAAATTTCTCTTTGTTAACGCCATCTACTTGTGGTATCTCCATTGTAGGAGCACTAGATCACTAAGAAAGCCAGTATGCATCCATCTGACATCAGCAATGATATTTCTCATTCCACAACCTCTTCTGAATCTGGCTTGAATTTCTGGCAGTTCCCTGTTGATGCACTGCTGCAACCGCTTTTGAATGATATTAAGCAAAATTTTACTTGAGTGTGATATTAATAATATTGTTTAATACTTCCCGTATTCTTTTGGGTCACCTTTCTTTGGAATAGGCATAAATATGGATCTCTTCCAGTTTTTGGCCAGGTAGCTGTGTTCCAATTTTCCTGGCATAGATGAGTGAACACCTCCAGCGCTGCACATGTTTGTTGTAACATCTCAATTGATATTCCGTCAATTCCTGAAGGTTTGTTTTTTGCCAATGTCTTCAGTGCGGCTTGGACTTCTTTCTTTCAGTACTATCTGTTCTTGATCATATGCTACCCTCTGAAACGACTGAATGTCGTCCAATTCTTTTTGGTACTCTGTGTATTCCTTTCATCTTCTTTTGATGCTTCCTGCATTGTTCAGTATTTTGCCCATGGAATCATTCACTATTGCAAGTTGAGGCTTGAGTTTTTTCTTTAGCTTTTTCAGCTGGAGAAATGCTGAGCACATTCTTCCCTTTTGGTTTTCTAACTTCAGGTCTTTGCACATGTCATTATCATACTTTGTCTTCTTGAGCAGCCCTTTGAAATCTTCTGTTCAACTCTTTTACCTCATTGCTTCTTCCATTCACTTCAGCTACTCGACCTTCAAGCATAATGTTCAAAATCTCTTCTGACATTCATTTTGGTGTTTTTTTTTTTTTCTTTGCTGTCTTTTTAATGACCTCTTGCTTTCTTCATGGATGATGTCCCTGATGTCATCCCACAACTTGTCTGGTCTTTTGTCATTAGTGTTCGATGTGTCAAATCTATCCATGAGGTGGTCTCTAAATTCAGGTGGTATATACTCAGGTTTGTACTTTGACTTCCGTGGACTTGTTCTAATTTTCTTCAGCTTCAACTTGAACTTGCATGTGACCAACTGAATATCTGTCCTGCGGTCAGGCCCTGGCCTTCTTCTAACTGATGCTATTGAGCTTTTCCATTGCCTCTTTCCACTATATCAGACAGTGTTTTACCGCCATTCATAAGGTTTCACTGGCTAATTTTTTTCGCAAGCAGACTGCCAGGTCCCTCTTCCGAATCTGTCTTGTTCTGGAAGTTCAGCTAAACCTTGCCCACCATGGGCGATTTTGAATACCATGGCATAGCTTCCAGCTTCAGAGCAACACACAAGCCCCCATAAAATGACCAACTGACAGAAGCATGGGGAGAACTAGCATATGACCCAGCGATTCCATTCCTAGGTATACATTCAAAAGAATTGAAAGCAGGGACTCAAAAAGATATTTGTATACTAATGTTCATAGCAGCACTGTTCACAATAGCCTAAAGGTGGAGACAACCCAAGTGTCCATCAAGAGATGAATGGATAAACAAAATATGATATATCTATACAATGGAATATTATCCTGCTATAAAAAGGAAAGATATTATATTGCATGCCACAACGTGGAAGAATCTTGAAAACATCACATTAATTGAAATAAGCCAGACACAAAAGGACAGATATTGTATGATTCTTTTATATGAAATATCTAGTTTAGGCAAATTCATAGAGACGGAAAGTAGATTAGAGGTTACAAAGGAGTTGGGGAGTTGAAAAGGGGGAGTTACTGCTTAATGGGTACTGTATTTCTATTTGGGACAATGAAAAAATTTGTACATAGATGGTGGTGATGGTTGTACAAATTTAAGAAAGTTATTATTACTGTTGAACTGTACCCTTAAAAACGGTTAAAGTAGCAAACCGTAGTTTTACGTATTGCCACAATTTAAAAAAAAAGTTTTTAAAGCAATTGAACATTGAGTCTCATTATCTTGTACTTAAAACACTGACTCCACCATATCAATCAGCCCAAGCTATGTTTACATGACAGAACAAGTAAAAGAGAACTGAGATGCCCCAGCCAACAGCCTGCCAACTGCCAGATGTATAAGGCCATCTTAGATCGGCCAGCTGCCAATCAATCCATCAGCTGACCATAGATATATGAGAATGCCCAGCAGAGATATGCCAAGCAAAGTCCCAGGCCCCTACAGTACATAGAATAGCACAGAAGGACAGGAATGGGGTCAGAGACTAAAGGTGCAAAGAACTGATACAGTATATATTAAGTATTACCTAATTTAAAATTCTTAAAGACAGTACTTTCCCTAAACTTGAATACATAACTTTTCATTTTAAAAAATGATCATCGTGTTACCGGAATAAGGTTCTTGCCTCTCAGTAGTCAAGAATGAGCAGGTAAGGCATGTAGTTTTCCACACAAGCAAAGCTTTATTGAAGAGGCTTGCAAGCGGAGAAGAGGAAGGCCTAGAGCAAAGCATACCAATGTCTCACAGAACAAAAGAAGGTCCGAGTTTTTAAAAATTCTTGGGCCGGGGGAGGGGGAAGGGAGATTCATATTTATTCATAGGCACAGCCAGGGATAGGTTAATTAAGGTGTGCGCACAGCAGCTTTCCAAGATGGCTCCTGTCCCAGAGGTCTCTGGGATTCATAATAGGACTTATTATGGGGTGTCACACCATAAAAAGTCTCTCGTTTCCCAGGTTCGATTCCCTGGCTGGTGCTGTAGCCCCTTACTGCCCCTGGTGGAAGGTCACGCAGCGGTCACAGGTGGGTGCTCTGGGCATGTCCCTGGGCCTGGTTTTCTCCAGCTGCTTCTGAAAGGCAACTTTAAAGAAGTTTGCAGGCTATTTTTAGATACCCTGTCCCATTGTTCTGGGGATTGGCTTTGTTTCTGTGCCCAGGCCCATTACTTGTTACTGTGTTTGCAGATTTGGGGGCCCCTCTGTTCTCTGTCTTACTGAGTCTCTAGGTTCCACACTCAATCCCCTATTTCCTCCCTGATGGTGTAGTCTACTTTGCTTTTACTTGATTCTCCTCTAACCACACCAGTTTCTTTGCTATTCCTCAAACAGGCACCCTCCAATCTCAGGGCCTTTGTTTCCTGTCTTAATTGGCCGTTGATTTTTCAAACTAGATGAAATTTCAGCATCATGAAACTTCAGAATTCTAAAGTACAAAAGCTGCTGTTAATAATGTCATCATCTTTAACAACCATCTTCAAAGCTGTAATATCACTGGGGAAAATGTGATCACAATTCTGTTGGAAAATGATTTCCACCTGAATTTCTATATCTGGCCAAATTATCAGTCAAGCATCAGAATAAAATTAAGACATTTTCAGACATGTAAACTCCTAAAAATGTATCTTGCAAGCCCATTAGAAGATGTGCTGCACCAAGCAGTAAGTCGTGGATCTAGAAAAAGAATATTCAATGCAGTCAGCAAAGGACACGCTTAATTTTTTTAAGACTAAAGAAAATACAACAAAGGAAATACTTAAAGATCACAGGATGAGAGTCCTATAACGGTCCAAGAGAACACCAGTTCAGAGAAAGCAGAATGGAATGGCCTACTGAGATGTTTTGAAAAGGAAAATGAAATCCATATATTAATTATTTGAATATTGAGAAAACATTTACATTTGTTAGTAATTGAGTATAAATCAATCAGAAGTGCATAGTAAACTAAACAAACAAAAAATAAGACAATTTTAAAATCTGAAAATAGAAAAGCTATATAAGAAAGGAAATGTTACGTTACACTAAGCCGTTCAGGTGGGAATAATATTCAAATAGGCATAATAATGTAAATCCTGAATACAAATCAAACAAAGAGTTATATAATTATACTATGAGGATGAGAGTTAGAAATTTTAAAGGCTAATTTCTGGGGCTAAAAAATAAATAAATAAATAGCTGCAATTCAAATTCAGTGAATAAAAGGGATATAATACCAATAGCCTCTTGGGATTATCTTAGAAATGGAACTCTGATTTAAAATTAGAATATGAATCTACATAATTTCCAACACTAACATGCTAAAGAAAAAGACTATCTCAGTTTTTTTTTTTTAAAGACGTAGAATATTCATTGGTACAAAGCAACATCCACTCATGATTTTTAAAAGAGTAAAAGAAATCTCACCAGAATACAAATTGGAAGGAACTTCCTTAATTTGACAAATAGAATCTTAAAACAAACAAACAAAAAAATTATTAGTAATACTAACCCACCCAACCCAGTACCCTTGAGTTGGAAAGGACTTTCTTTAGAATAAGAAACAACACAAGCAGAAGCATAGCTTGTTTGTTGCTGTAAGATAAGAGGGAGAGACAAACATGCAGTTTTAACAGAAAGTTCATTCAATTGTTCCTGACAGAACACCTTGTTCAACACACCAGGATGTTTAATAGACTTACTGATGGTAAGAAGAATGCAAGCATGCAGCCTTTGTTCACGTCACCCATAAAAACTCTTCTCCTCTCACGTGTCAGAAATTATTGTACCCTGTTTGGGTGCGGTAATGTGTCCCATTTTGCAAAACACTTCCTACTATAAAACTTTTTGTTTTCACTTCAGACAGAATGTCAGACTGGTGTTTCATTATGACAGTATATTTTACCAAACTTTCTTGGAACAGACAGAGTCCCTATCATTAGTGGTTGTTATTAAAAAACCACTTCAATGTTTAAAAAAAAGAAGACATGCTATCCAATTCCTTTCATAAGATTACAATAACCATGAGGAGAAAACAAAACAAAATGAAACAGTTGAAAGATACATAGGATAATCTCATTCATGAGGATAACTACCAAAATCCTCAATATAAATTTAGTCATTTGAATTCAATAGAAAAAAAAAAAAAGGGTTGTAATCCAGTGTGATATCATCTAGGAATGCAAGGATAATAATATCAGCCAATGTAGTCCACCAAATTAACATTAATATGTTAAAGGGGAAATTTTTAGTCACTTTAATAAATTCCTAAAAGAACACTCAGTAAAATTCTGCATTCATTTGAGAGAAAATCTTTTAATGAAGTGAGAATTAAGTTTTCTTAAAATGAATACCTTTATCTAAAACCTGTTGCAAACATTTAAGTTGGTGATATTTTTAAAAACTTTCTCGTTTTAAAATTAGAAATAAAATCAAGAATTTTCTCTCTCTTTCTAATAGTCGACACTGCACTCTAAGTTCTTACCCAAGTAATAAGACAAAGTGAATTACTTAGTTTTAGGAATTACAACCAAATGGATAAAGCAATCAGTATCTGCAGATGACAAGTTGACTGTGTGGGAGTTTGCCTTGGTCAAGATCAATATGCAAAAACAACATTTCTCTAAACAAGCAAAATATAATAATAATGTTGCTATCAGCTGTTGACAAGTTGGTTCCAAAGCATAGAACCCTATGTACAACAGACCAAAACACTGCCCAGTCCTGCACCAGCGTCACAATCATCCTTGCTTCTAAGGAGCATTCTGTCTGTATTTCTTCCAAGACAGATTTGTTCATTCTTCTGGAAGTCCATGGTATATTCAATACCAACTTCGTAATTCAAAAGCATCGATTCTTCTTCAGAGTTCCTTATTCATTGTCCAGCTTTTGCATGCATATGAGGTGACTGAAAACACCATGGCTGGAGTCAGGCACACCTTAGTCCTTTAAGTGGCATCTTTGCTTTTTAACCTTTTAAAGAGGTCTTTTGCAGCAGATTTGCCCAATGCAATGTGTCGTTTCATTTCTTGACTGCAGCTTCCATAATGATAATTGTAAAGTATAATTTAAAATACCTTTCAAGTATGGAGAACAGATCTGCCACTGCTGCCTCTAAAAAACCAGGCACCTCCTTTTCCACATCCTCAAGAGGTCTACTTTGTGTAGCACTTGCTTCCTCAGGTTGCTCAGTAAAAATTAAGCCAATTTGAAGACATTATTTCATAGCTTTATTTACATTAACATTTTTCTATGATTTCCATTTCCTCTTCATTGTTGTAGATTCATAGGCAACTCTTATGAGTTTCTTCAGTGCATCCTTCATGTCTTTATTCCTCAAGGTGTAGATGAGGGGGTTGAGACTTGGAGTGATGGCGGTGTAAAACAGCGTGAGGAACTTGCCCTGGTCTTTGGAGGTACTGTTACCTGGCTGCAGGTACGAGTAGATGAGGGTTCCATAGAAGATTGACACCACAGTAAGATGAGATCCACAGGTATTAATTGCTTTTCGTTGGCCTGCTTTGGACTTCATTCTAAGCACAGCTCGGGCAATGTAACCATAGGATATAAGAATAAGGAAGAGGGGTGTAAGGACAAAGACAATACCTAAAGCAAAAACAGACATTTCAACTGCTTTTGTGTCCACGCATGCTATCTTGATCATAGCTGGCATTTCACACGCGAAATGATTTAAAATGTTGTTTCCACATCTAGGTAAATTCAGGGTAAGTGTACATAATACTAGAGAACAGGCCAAACTAATACTCCATACCATGATAATCATCTTGAGGCATAGATGTGGGTTCATGATTACCAAATAATGCAAGGGTTTACAAACAGCTGTAAAACGATCATAGGACATAACAGCCAGGAGAAGGCACTCAGTGGAGCCCAACCACATATAAACATAGAGTTGAATGACACAGCCCACAAAGGTGATGGTCTTATTAAGTCCCCACAAGCTAACCAGGAACTGAGGTACAATGGTGGTGAAACACAGGTCTAGAAAAGATAAATTCCTGAGGAAAAAATACATTGGTGTGTGCAGACGGGAATCCAGGAGAGATGCAAGAATGATGGCTGTGTTACCCACCAAGGTAATTAAGTAGAAGATGGTGACAACTCCTGACAGGATCATCTCCAGTTTGGGATTATCAGAGAAACCAAGCAGAATAAAACCATGTAGAGAACTATCATTGTTTTGGCCCATAGTCCTTCAATGCCTAAATCCTAAATTGAGAAGAAAAAGATGGAGGAGGAGGAGGCAGAAGGAGAGGGGGAGGAAGAGGAGAAGAAGGAAAAGGAAGAGGAATAGGAGAAGGGAAGAAGAAGAAAAAATTACTTGTCAAAACAGACTAGGTGATTTAATGACATACAAAAATAAACAAATGGAGGGAGTTTATGTTAATAATGGAAAAAATAAATGGATAGAAAATATTCCAGCCAGATAATCTGGTATTTGTTGTAGTTTCTTTCATGGTGATGAGGTCATAACTACATTTTTTGTCTAAGTGACCTTGGAGTATTCACTTGTAAGTAAATGTCAGAGTTTTCAAGAGATATAGTTCTATACTTGTGTGGCCCTATGATTCTCATTAAAGCTAGTCACTTCGTTAGAGAGTTCACCTATAAATCTGTCTACTGGCTAATGTCAGAACGAAGTAAGAGTATTTCTCTTTTTCCATATGTTAGTGAATAGCACTTTTGATCTCCCAGCCTGTTATATAAAAGGTCTGGCATTTTTCCTTGGCACCTTCATCTCCCTCATCCTTAGTACCTAACTGATCACCAAACTCGTAAATTTGAACGCAAAAATATATGTTAACTATCTTCTAACTTTTTTAAATTTCCACCAGCTAATGCAAACCACTATCATCTCTCTTCCACATTCTGCTAATTCTACCTTTACATTCAGGTTTATCCCTTTATATTGTTATTAGATTTAAGAAAAGCATGTCATCTGTGTACTTAAAAGCTGACAAAGGCCTTCCATCACACTTAAGGAATATTCAAACTCTTTAAGATGGTCAAGATGAATCTTCATGATTTGGTTCCTGCCTGGCCTCATTCTTGTCTCACAGATCACTTTACCCGTATTCACTTACTAGCATTTTCTGAGTTTTTTGACAGGTCAGGCTCAATCCCACCTAAAGTGTTACAGAACCGTTCCCCTTCTTCTCTGGGTAACTTATACTCGTTCTTTAGGCTACTACTTGAATATTTCTTGTTTGAAGAGGAATCCCCTGAATGCACAATCTCTTTTACTTTGTCCATTATATCATGCAGAAGGAACTCTTACAGACAGCCAGTGTAACATGGAGCTTAAGAGTATAGTCAGAAAGCCTGTGTTCACAACTCATCTCTGCTTGGTATTTAGCTATGTAATTCCAGGCAAGTTACATAACTCTTCCTGGATCAGTATTCTCTTTAAAATTGGACAATAAGAATATGTAGGGTTGGATTGTATGGGAAGTCCTAGCTAGAGCAATATGATAAGAAAGAGAAATAAATGGCATCGAAATTGGTAAGGAAGCAGTAAAACTATACCTATTCAAAAGTGATATGATCCTATTAATACAAAATCCCTGAGAATCCCCAAGAAAGTGACTGGAATTAATAGAAGGATTCAGCAAAGTGGCAGAGTATAAGACCAACATACAAAAATCAATTGTATTCTTCCACACTAATGAAGAAAACTCTGAAAAGGGAATCAGAAAAACAATACCATTTACAGCAGCCCAAAAGATAAAATACTTAGGAACACATCTACTTCGGGATGTAAAAGACTTATACAAAGAACACTACAAAATGCTACTGCAAAAAACCAAGAAAGACCTTCCTAAATGGAAAAATATCCCTTGCTTGTGAATAGGAAGTCTTAACATTGTGAAAATGTTAATGCTAACCAAAATAATCTATAGACACAATGCAACCCTGATCCAAATTCCAACAATATTCTTTAAGATGGAAAAACTAATAACCAAATTTATATGGAAAGCAGAGAACCCTTGGATAAGTAAAATGTTACAAAAAGAACAAAGTGTGAGGCCTCATACAACGCAGTCTCAGAACCTAATATTAACAGCTATGGTAGTCAATAACAACCTGGTCCTGGTACAATGACACATAGACCAAATGAACAGAATTGAGAACCCAGAAATAAATCCATCTACCTATGGGTTTTTTTTTTTTTTTTTTGTACCTAATCTTTGACAAAAATTCGATGGCCATTAAATGGAGAAAAGATAGTCTCTTCAATAACTGCTAGTGTGAAAACTGGATATCCATTTGCAGAAAAATGAAACAGGACTCATACCTCACCCTATGCACAAAAACTAAGTCAAAATGGAAACTATAAAGTTCATGAAAGAAAACATAGAGGCAACACTAGGAGCCCTAATTTATGGCATAAATAGAATACCAGGCATAGTTAAAAATGCACAGACTCTAGAATATAAACTAAATAACTAGGATCTCCTAAAAATTAAATACTTATGCTCATCAAAAGACCTTTCTAAGAGAATTAGAGAACCCACGAACTGTGGAATAAATCTCTGTCCATGTCATATCTGATGAAGGTTTAATCTCTAAGATATACAGAAAATGTCAACAACTCAACAATGAAAAGACAAGCAACCCAATCAAAAAATGAGCTAATGACATGAAAGGACACTTTACCAAATAGAACATTCAGCCACCTAACAAATACATGAAAAGATGCTTGCGATCATCAGCCATTAGAGAAATGCAAATCAAAACCATGATGAGATACCATCTTACCTCTACAAGAATGAAACTGATCAAAAATTCAGAAAACAATAAATGCTGGTGAGATTGTGGGGAGATTAGAAGTCTCATACACTGCTGGTGCGAATGTAAAATGGAACAACCACAACTGAAAATAATACCATGCTTCTTTAAAAAGCTAGAAATAGAAATACCATATGATCCAGCAATCCCTCTCCTAGGAATATATCCTAGAGAAATAAGAGCCGTCACACAAATAGACATATGCACACCCATGTTCATTGCAGCATTATTCACAATAACAAAAAAATGAAAACAACATATGTACCTATCAACAGGAGAATGGATAAACAAGTTATGGTACATACACACAATGGAATAGTACACAATGATCAAGAACAATGATGAATCCACGAAACATCTTGCAGCATGGGTGAATCTGGAGGGCATTATGCTCTGTGAAGTAAGCCAATCACAAAAAGACAAATATTGTATGAGACCACTATAATAAAAACTCAGGAAATGGTTTACACACAGAAAGAAACAGTCTTTGATAGTCACGAAGGAATGGAGGGGTGGGGAGGAGAAATCACTAACTAATTAGTAAACAAGCGTTAACTTTGGTGAAGAGGAAGGCAATACACAATAAGGGGAAATCAGTAGAACTTGACCAAGGGAAAGGAACAGACTTAGGGAAACACAAGGGAAAAAAAAAAGGCAATCACGGTTCAAACTGGGGCCATAATCTAATAGCACACACATTCACCAGACGAACTGAATATATTGGTCAATGCAGTCATTTCAAGATAGACATTGGTTGATTTCCTCAGAATTTGTTTTTCAAGAATAATGATTTGAGCCTGGTTTCTACCATTGACCCAGGTGGACCGAAAGGAAAAAATATGTCTTTGAAATGCCTCAGAAGCGGTCACACACCATTAAACCCCACTGCCATTAGAGGTCTATAATATCTGAGCAGGTGGATGAATAAATAGTATTTATTTTGATACACATGTTGGTGTGTGTAATTGTGCCTAGCTCCTAAATAAACATGAAAATTATATTAAATTTAATAAATTTTATTAAAATTTAAATTAAAACTTTAAGTTTAAAATATGTAAAATTTAAATTCAGTTACAATAATAAGAAAGTGAAAATAAAAATTATTGTAAAATTAAAGTCCATCCCATGCTGTTAATTATTTTCATAGTTGATTATTTTCATTATCCCTACAGCCCCCAAAGATTAAGTCAGAGGGGCTACAAATCCTCCTACTGACATTGGGAGCCTGCAAATAATTTCCCATGCACATGAGGTTTGGAAACAGATCCAAAATACCTGGGTCCTTTCCAGCTCCACAGTCTTCATAAATATGTTTCAATTCTTCTTTTCAATTTAATCTACAGTTTTCCTCCTTTATTTCTGCTGAATCAAAATGTTTCAAATCATAAATAAGGACGTAGCTTTATGTCTTGCCTTTATAGTAAAGAATAACTTTCATCTTTCCTTCATAATATAGATAGAAAGATTGTTCTGCAGATTTACAACATATATCTAATCTTAGATTTCTGACAGAAAACCAGAAGAATCGGCCTATACAGGTCTAAGTTGTCTTTCTTCTGCCTCTGACAAATTGTTTTACCAACTCAGCCACACCATTTGCTAAGAAATAGTAAAGATCTACATTACCGTGCTCCAGAGCAAGTCACCCTGAGCTTCCACTTCTCGACCTGTGTTGAGCCCTCTGTGAAGAAAAAGGATCCTGGTTCAGCATTTGCTCCCCAGGCTGCAGCTCTCTCCTGTGTTCCCTGCGGTGCCACAGGGAATTCTGCTGTTTACCTGACCTGTGTTAAGGTACAGATTCTTGACAGGACTCCTCCCTCTTGAGCATGTGATTTCAGATAAGGGGGTGAAACACGCCACAAAGTCTCACTATTTTAAACGAACTTGCAAATACTAGTCCTTAACACTGGAGAAACATTACACAAAGTGATCAGATGATTCCAAGCCTCTTATGGGTGGACTACAACCATCAACAGTTCTGTTACCCAATTAGTTAAATGCTTGCACCACCCAGGGACTCCAACTCAGAATAAAAATTGAATAAAATTTCCCAAAATAGCCTGAAAATTCAGATCATCAAGATAAATTATCTAAACCACCCAGGACTACATCCAATTGACTTCATTAAAGTGCTATAGAAAAAGCCAGTTGATGAAGCAGCTGGGGATTAGTCCACATCCTGATATTTTTCACAAGGACAAATTAAGTAAATGCAAAACTTATTTAATATAAAGGAAAACTATAAGGCAAGGAAATGAGAAAATATATTTTTTAAAAATTTATCTAGTTGGCTAATTGTATTGCAAATGGCAAAATTTGCTCTAAAATAATGTGCAATTCTAACACTTGAATTTTAACATATAGTGAGTATAAAATAATCATACCATTAATAGTAAAAAAAAAATTAATAGTACACACATTGATTTTGGAAATAAATGTGCTTTGAGCAGATATGTAAACAAGGTACCTCTAATATTTGTCTCTGACCTCCAAGCTCTGACACTCAAGGTCTTTCTTGTCTGTGGAAGAGAGGATATTCAACCTCCAAAGCTCTAAACAGTAAGGTGAAGATCACAAGAAATTTATATTTTTATTCAATGCTAACATGCCTTTGTCTTGATGACCACCGTTGGTGATTCAAAGACTTCAGTGCCTCTGACAATTAGTTTGCTGGTGACTGAGAGGTCACTATTTAAACCCTAGAGCTTGGACCAGGTATATGCTCTGAAGATTTTTATGAGTTAGTTTATAATCATTAATTTATTACAGGTTCCCTGAGTTAAAATTATATTCCACCAGTAATTATTCTAATACATAAGCACAAATTGACTGCCTCATGATACATGTTTAAATGTGGATGATTTCTCATCACCAAACAATGAAATCATTTTAATTATTTTCTTTATGACAGTAATCATTGTATTCTACATTTGAGAGACAGTATGGCATGATGATTAGATGGATAAATTCTAGAATCAGAGTTCCTGGGCTCAAATTCTGGTGGTTCCATTTACCAGCTATATGAATTGAACAAGTTCCTTAGACCCCTTACAGAATACCAACAGAATCATCACATACAGGTCTGAGTTTTTGTTCTTCTTCTTCCGACAAGGTGCCTTGGATTCTCATACATAACAGCAGAATTGTGATGGTGACTACTGTAGGATTAGTGTGAGGATTAAATGAGTTTTACTTCTGTGAAATATTACAACACTGGCCATCACACAGTAGACATCCAAATGGGCATTAGCTATCACTATTTCGATCAATTCAGGGGACTCTATGCTGCAAAATTATTCATTTTTATCAACTTGAGGAGAGCTCACACCGGTACCTGGCAAAACATATGAGAAAAATTTTCCTCCTTTGGAACACTTCTGTTATGAATATATGTATGTATGTGTATGAATGGGTACTTGTGTATATATACTGTGAATACCTATATACATATAAGGAGCCCTGGTGGAGTAGTGGTTAAGCACTTGGCTGCTAATCAAAAGATCAGTGGTTGGAACCCACTAACCTCTCTGGCAGGAGAAAGGTGACAGTCTGCTTCCATAAGGATTGCAGCCTAGGAACAATGGGGCAGTTCTACCCTACTCTATAGGGTCACTATGAGTTGGAATCAGCTTGACAGCAGTGGGTTACATATACATACATATATATGCATATCTATATATTATATAAATGTTATTAATAATGCTGCTAATAAGCAACAAAAAAACAATCATTTGTACATTTATTGTCTTTCAAAATTGTAAACATCTGCATACTTGAAACTACTCACTTTGACTAAAGTCTGACTTTCATTCACGTATTTTTTTCTCTTCGCATTGCAGTCAAGCTTTCTATACCTATCCTTTTATTTAAAATAGTTTACTGAAAGTAATTGTGTATTTCCTACTACAATTGAATTTCACAGTTTACATCTACCATGAGTAAATCTTCATTTTCCCTTTGAAAAACCAAAATGTATACAAGTTTTCATGTTACATGTCTACCTTAATTATATTCCTGTACAATGACTTCCCTAGCCCCTTGCTCCTTAATCCATGTACATTCCATGGGTTTACTACCCTGAGAAAATTACAAAGACATTATCTATATTCTTTAATTTTTGAAAAAATTTCTCATTGCTTATCCAGGAATGGGTATACCCAGATTGTGAAGCAAGTGTTTTGGCCTCAGAAGCATAATACATGTTATCTTTCTGAACTCCTTTGGCTGAATCAAGATGTGTTTTTTTCTTCCCCCTTTTTTATTTTTTACCCTTTTTTTTTTTTTTCTTGCTTGCTTTAGCCCTTTATTTATGGAAGTCATTAAAAATGCCTCCCCAATTGGCTGCATGTCAGAATAAATACTAATTACAAACTGTCTAATTTCACTCACTTTTGGATGTCTAATAAAAATATGAATCTATACATGGTCACAACAAAAATCTTGATTCCCATTACACCAAATCTCCTTCATCAAACTAAATAGTGTCAACATCTGCCTGTTACTGTCCAGAAACCTAGTAGTCATCCTTAATTACCTCCCTACCCTGACCTCAAAAATTTGAACTATCCAAGCTGTACTTCTTCCTTCCATTTCTACTGTTACTGGTATAGACTAAAGCCACTATCTTTGTTCTCCTGGATCAACCAATGGCATCCTGCCTTGTTTCCCTCTTCTAACTTGCTCTTCTTTCAATCCATTGTACATATGGCACCCAAAACTATTCTAAAAAACTAAAAACAAGCAAATAAAATATTTTTATGTACTTTGAAATCTCTGAATACTTCCCAGGCACTTAAAATAAAATTCAGACTCCTTACCATGACCTACCTGATGGACTGTGATCTGGTCTCTGTTTTTTCCTCCTGCCTCATCTCCCATTCTCTTCATCCCTTTGTTATTACAGGCTCACAGTCATTCTGTTTATATTTTGAACTTGCTGAGCTACTTCTCACTAAGGGGCCTTTGCACTGGTTTTATGTACCTGGAATATTTAGTCTGCAACGTTGTTTTACACACTGCACTTCTTGTCACTCTGTATATCAGATATAATCTATTCAGTGAGATCTCTCTTGACTATCTAATCTCAGTCAAGACCCCACCATGTCATTCTCTTATTTTTCACAACACTCATCGCTCTAAATTTTGCTTAAATAGTATCTATCTTCCCACAATTAAGACATTAGCTCCAAAAGAATACAGGTCTTATCTCCCTTGCTTACCACTATAACTGAATGAATCAATTCAACAACCACTGAGTACCTATCATTTGATCACCAGTAGAGATATAGTAAAGAATAAAATAGACAAAACAGAAAAATCCCTGCCCTCATGGAGTTTACTTCTATTTGGGGAAGATAGGCAATGAAGAAATAAAGAAAGTATACACTGGGTCTGATTGTGGTGGGAGCTAAGGAAGCAAAGGAGGGGAGAAAAGGGGGCATGCTGAGGATAGGAGAGTTTGGTGGATGCATTGTTCCTGGTCAGGGAAGGCTTCTCTGAGATCTTAAACTTTTGAGGCTAGACCCAAAAGAAGTTTTTTAAAACTCATCAATAAAGATTATTCTAAAGAGCCCAATCATTCCCCATGGAATCTTAAGGATTGTGGGGAATGTGCCTGTATCAGCTGAATCAACTTGAACAGCAACTGAACTGGACTGGACCTGGAACTGGCTTCTATCAGTTATCAAGGCTCTCACTAAGGTAACTAGATAAATTTAGATACTGGTAATATGATTGGGATGTCTTTCTTCATAATCATAAAGAAAACAATTTGGGGAATTATTTCACAATCAGGCAACCAACCATGATGGTCAAAAACTAATTTAATCTATAGGTTCATTGTATAGTACTCTTTGCCAACCCACAGGAATGACGATGTAATCATAAATCCACTGAGATAGCATATTGTAATATTTTTAGTGAAAGTATTTCAAGGGTTTTTCCCCATGATTTATTCTTTTCTTATATAATATCCCACTAAATAAGCTTGTCTTCATTTTTTTTTTTTTTCAGGAAGAGTATTCCATAAGAATATTTTCCTGTATGCATTTAGGGGTACTGTCTCCCAATTTTTCCAAATAACAATCGGTCAAGATATGTTAGCCTTGTGATAACACTTTACTCAGGTTTCCCTGATGCTGGTATAATGGCTTCCAGTGGATCTTCTTGAGGGCCTGGAAGAGGGTCTAAACATAGAGTAGGGATCAATCAATGTTTGTTGAGATAAAGCAGTGAGAAGCATATTAAATGTATCATTGAATAAATGTATCTAGGATGGTATATGCTTAAAATATAATAATATTAACTCATTACAGGTGATGATGAAGATGAATATTTAATGATATTGAACGTTAAATGCCCTATATAAAGAATATGCTCCAGGCACAAAGATCCGGAAAACATTCACTACATTTTGGCAGAGTTTATCTCTTGGTGACCTGATTTCTGAGATTCCTTTCACAATATTCTTTGTGAATTTTTAGAACCATTTGTCTTTTTGTAAAATATGCACCTATGTTATCTACGAAAACAATAGATGTTTTTCATTTTTTCGTTTTCCAAGGAAAATAGCTTTGAGCTTCAAATGATTACGTAAATCATACATTTTCATGGAAAAACTTCAAATAATTCAGATAAGTCTACAGAAGACACTAAAATTTTCCTGAAGGACCATAGCTCATATTATAAAATTTGCTACTTTTACATCCCTGTAGACATGCACAGATGTAATTTTACGTCAATAGTTCATAATATACATCCCAGTTTAATTTCAATATTTTTATTTCTGCCTTTTTTCCCCTTAAGTTTCCCCTTATCAACTCTTCACCCTTTCACTCAGATAAGCAGTTTTATCAGGTTGGTATGTATCTTCCCACAAATTTCACCATGCACACAAAAAAATCATTACTACATATAAAATATATGAAAATTTTTACTTTGATTTTTTGAAAGGATCAAATTATATGCACATTGGAGAATCTTGATTTTCACACTTAACATTTATGATGTTTCTACAATACCTGGGAAACCAATTAAAGTATGTGTAAAGTTGGATCCATATATATAAAAAACAAAAACAACCTAAGTCTGTTACAGACAGCTGACTTGTTACCAAAATAGAAAGTCATGGCTCCTGAACAAACCCCTGAAGATTTAAACCAGTTCACAAGCATAACCAAAAAAAAAAAACCCAAACCTGTTGCTGTGGTGTCGATTCCAACTCATAGCAACACTATAGGAGAGAAAAGAGCTCCCCATAGGATTTCTAAGGAGCAGTAGGTGGATTTGAACTGCATCGAACCATTTAAATGAAAGAAAAGGCTGCTCCCATTGAGAGGACCCTGTTATGCTGTCCAGAATTTGTACTCTAACTCAAAGTCCCAGCCTCTCCCAAGGGAACCTGAGGCTGTTTATGATACTGATCTACACTGGGTGGTTGAAACGTCCAAAACATTGAGAAGATTCTAGATACTGACTTTGAACTGGCACCACTTTCAAAGAACATATCTTTATCCATTACTCATTGTAGGAACTAATGGAGGATATGTGATAAACGCAGGTTAAATTTTATTGAGACATGTTACATACTTTAAAGTGCACAATTTCTTAAAGTACAAGCCGATGAGTTTCTACATGAGCATGCTGTTGTTGTTGTTAGGTGCTGTTGAGTCAGTTCTGACTCATAGCAACCCTGTGCACGACAGGTCCTGCACCATCCTCACAGGCGTTGCCATGTTTGAGCCCGTTTCTGTAGCCACTGTGTCAATGCACCTCATTGAGGCTTTTCCTCTTTTTCACTGACCCTCTGCTTGCACATGTAATTATCACCCAGATCAAGATATGAACTTTTCCAGCATCCTAGAAGATTCTCTTATGCCCCCTCCTAGCCAGCACACACTCCCAAGATAACAACTATGCTGATATCTACTTCAAGGATAAAAACTTCTCCGACTTCTACCGAGTAGATTATTCTCCCAGTTTTGAACTTCAAATAAATGAAATCAAATGGTATACAGTCTTTTGTAGCTAACCTTTATCTCTCAACACTGTCTTTGAGATTCATCCATGTTGTTGTGTAAATCAGTGGTTCAATTCTCACTGCTGTTTAGAATTCCATTTTATAAATATGCTGCAATTTATTTTTCTGTCCTACTTTTTAAGGACATTTGAGGTGTTTCTAGTTGTTATGGATTACATTGCATCCCCACAAAAAAGTGTGTTGAAATCCTAACCCCTCGAACCAGTAATATGACACTGCCTGTAAATAGAGGTTTTCTTTTGTTACGTTAATAAGGTCCTCCTAGAGGTGGGTGGATCCTAAATCTAATCACCTCTGAGTTACAATTAAAGACAAATAGATATCGGGACACAAACGGTGAAGATGACAGATGAAGACAAATGCACATGGCAGATGCATCTACAAGCCCAGAAACTCCAAGGATTGCTAGCAGCTGAAACAGACAAAGAAGGACCTCCTCCTAGGGCCATGCCCGAATTCAGACTTCTCGCCTCCCAAAGTGTGAGCAAATAAACTTCTGTTCTTTAAGGCCACCGATTTGTAGTAGTAGCTTTTGTGACAGCAGCAATAGGTAATTAAGTCACCAGCTTTATGCTATTATGAATAGAGCTGCTGTGAACATACTTGTGCAGGTCTTGTAAATATAAGCACTTAATCTTTGTGTTCTGGGCCCCAAATATTCTCAAGTGAGGGATTGACACACAGTTATCAATATTTACTTATCTATACCAGAAGAGGAATACCAAACCACAAAAGAAAATTGTGACTCATTCCTGTGTCATAAGTTTGAAATTGTGTACCAGTCCTCAAGTGGACTGAACTATATGACTGGTATTTCAGGGGCAGAGTAAAGAGCAGACACACAATCCCTGTCCCTTGCAGGCAGCTCCCAGTGTTACTGAGGAATAAAGACAAACACACGGGAAACCATCTGGAAGTGACATAAATTACCAAGCTTCATGATGACCAGAGTTGAAAGTGGAGGTTTGGTTGGGAGAGATGCACTGAGATCCCTCTGATGCTCTTCCCTTGGATCACGACCATTACTTTGCCCTGCACCTATTTTATAGATCTAGAACATTATAGGGGAGGGGTGAATTTCTGCCTTCAGGGCTCTTGAATACCATGACTAATATTGCTTTCTTTTCTCCTTCCCCCGTTCTTGTTGTTGCTGTTAGGTGCCATCGAGTCGGTTCGGACTCATAGTGACCCTATACACAACAGAACGAAACCCTGCCCAGTCCTGCGCCATCCTTACAATCGTTGTTATGCTTAAGCTCATTGTTGCAGCCACTGTATCAATACACCTCATTGAGGATCTTCCTTTTTTCTGCTGACCCTGTACTCTGCCAAGCGTGATGTCCTTCTCCAGGGACTAATCCCTCCTGACAACATGTCCAAAGTATGTAAGATGGAGCCTCGCCATCCTTGATTCTAAGGAGCATTCTGGTTGTACTTCTTCCAAGACAGATTTGTTTGTTCTTTTGGCAGTCCATGGTATATTCAATATTCTTCGCCAACACCACAATTCAAAGGGGTCAATTCTTCTTCGGTCTTCCTTATTCATTGTCCAGCTTTCACATGCATATGATGTGATTGAAAATACCATGGCTTGGGTCAGGAGCACCTTAGTCTTCAGGGTGACATCTTTGCTCTTCAACACTTTGAAGAGGTCCTTTGCAGCAGATTTGCCCAATGCAATGCATCTTTTGATTTCTTGACTGCTGCTTCCATGGCTGTTGATTGTGGATCCAAGCAACATGAAATCCTTGACAACTTCAATCTTTTCTCCTTTTATCACAATGTTGCTCATTGGTCCAGTCGTGAGGATTTTTGTTTTCTTTATGTTGAGTTGCAATCCATACTGAAGGCTGTGGTCTTTGATCTTCATTAATAAGTGCTTCAAGTCCTCTTCACTTTCAGCAAGCAAGGTTGTGTCATCTGCATAATGCAAGTTGTTAATGAGTCTTCCTCCAATCATAATGCCCCGTTCTTCTTCATATAGTCCACCTTCTCATATTATTTGTTTAGCATACAGGTTAAATAAGTATGGTGAAAGAATATAACCCTGACGCACACCTTTCCTACTTTAAACCAAACCAGTATCCCCTTGTTCTGTCTGAACAACCGCCTCTTGATCTATGTAAAGGTTCCTCATGAGCACAATTAAGTGTTCTGGAATTCCCATTCTTCGCAGTGTAATCCAGTTTGTTATGATCCACACAGTCGAATGCCTTTGCATAGTTAATAAAACACAGGTAAACATCCTTCTGGTATTCTCTGCTTTCAGCCAGGATCCATCTGACATCAGCAATGATATCCCTGGTTCCACGTCCTCATCTGAATCCAGCCTGAATTTCTGGCAGTTCCCTGTCAATATACTACTGCAGCCGTGTTTGAATGATCTTCAGCAAACTTTTGCTTGCGTGCAATATTAATGATATTGTTCTATAATTTCCACATTCAGTTGGATCACCTTTCTTGGGAATAGGCATAAATATGGATCTCTTCTGGTCAGTTGGCCAGGAAGCTGTCTTTCATATTTCTTGGCATAGACGAGTGAGCACCTCCAGCGCTGTATGGGTTTGTTGAAACATCTCAACTGATATTCCTTCAATTCCTGGAGCCTTGTTTTTCACCAATGCCTTCAGAGCAGCTTGGACTTCTTCCTTCAGTACCATCGGTTCCTGATAATATGCCACCTCTTGAAATGGTTGAATATCGACTAATTCTTTTTGGTATAATGACTCTGTGTATTCCTTCCATCTTCTTTTGATGCTTCCTGCTTCGTTTAATATTTTCCCCATGGAATCCTTCAGTATTGCAACTCGAGCCTTCAATTTTTTCTTCAGTTCTTTCAGCTTGAGAAACGCCAAGTGTGTTCTTCCCTTTTGGTTTTCCGTCTCCAGCTCTTTGCACATGTCATTATAATACTCTACTCTGTCTTCCCTAGAAGCCCTTTGAAATCTTCTCTTCAGGTCTTTTACTTCATCAGTTCTTTATTGTGCTTTAGCTTCTCGATGCTCAAGAGCAAGTTTCAGAGTCTCCTCTGACATCCATCTTGGTCTTTTCTTTCTTTCCTGTCTTTTCAGTGACCTCTTGCTTTCTTCATGGCTGATGTCCTTGATGTCATTCCACAACTCTTCTGGTCTTCAGCCACTAGTGTTTAATGCGTCAAATCTATTCTTGAGATGGTCTCTAAATTCAGGTGGGATATACTCAAGGTCATATTTTGGCTCTCGTGGACTTGCTCTGATTTTCTTTAGTTTCAGCTTGTACTTGCATGTGAGCAATTGATGGTCTTTTCCACAGTCGGCCCTTTGCCTCATTCTGACTGTTGATATTGAGCTTTTCCATCGTCTCTTTCCACAGATGTAGTCAATTTGATTTCTGTGTGTTCCATTTGGCGAGGTCCATGTGTATAGTCACCATTTATGTTGGTGAAAGAAGGTATCTGCAATGAAGAAGTCGTTGGTCTGACAAAATTCTATCATTTGATCTCCGGCATTGTTTCTATCACCAAGGCCATATTTTCCAACTACTGGTCCTTCTTCTTTGTTTCCAACTTTTGCATTCCAATTGCCAGTAATTACCAATGCATCTTGATTGCATGTTCGATCAATTTCAGACTGTAGCAGCTGATAAAAATCTTCTATTTCTTCATCTTTGGCCCTAGTGGTTGGTGTGTAAATTTGAATAAAAGTCATATTAACTGGTCTTCCTTGTAGGTGTATGGATATTATCCTATCACTGACAGTGTTGTACTTCAGGATAGATATTGAAATGTTTTTTTTGACGATGAATGCAACACCATTCCTCTTCGAGTTGTCATTACCAGCATGGTAGACTATGTGATTGTCCAATTCAAAACGGCCAATACCAGTCCATTTTAGCTCACTAATGCCTAGGATATCGATGTTTATGCGTTCCATTTCATTTTTGATGATTCCCAATTTTCCTAGATTCATACTTCTTACATTCCAGGTTCTGATTATTAATGGATGTTTGCAGCTGTTTCTTCTCATTTTGAGTCGTCCCACATCAGCGAATGAAGGTCTCGAAAGCTTTACTCCATCCACATCATTAAAGTCAACTCTACTTTGAGGAGGCAGCTTTTTCCCAGTCATTTTTGAGTGCCTTCCAACCTGGGAGGCTCATCCTCCAACACTATGTCAGACAATGTTCCTCTGCTATTCATAAGGTTTTCACTGGATAATACTTTTCAGAAGTAGACTGCCAGGTCCTTCTTCCTAGTCTTAGTCTGGAAGCTCAGCTGAAACCTGTCCTCCGTGGGTGACTTGCTGGTATCTGAATACTGGTGGCATAGCTTCCAGCATTACAGCAACACACAAGCCCCCACAGTACGACAAACTGTCAGACACGTAGGGGATGTGTATATATATATATATATATATATATATAGCACTGGGTTTTTTGGATATATACATGTGTATATATATATGATTTGCATCTCTCTCATGGAAACCCTGCTGGTGTAGTGCTAAGAGCTAAGGCTATTAACCAAAAGATCAGCAGTTCAAATTCACCAGGCTCTACCTGAAAACTCTGTGGGGCAGATCTACTCTGTCCTATAGGGTCACTATGAATCAGAATCGATTCAACAGTGATGGATTTTTAATGGCTAATGATCATGCACATCTTTTCTTGTGTTTGTTGGTCACTTTAATGTCCTCTTTGGTCAAGTGTCTGTTTATGTCCTTGCCCATTTTTCATTTGGGTTGTTTGTCTTGTCGTTGTTGAGTCTTTGAAATTTTCTATATATTTTAGAGATTAAACCCTTATCAGACATGTCATTCCTGAATATTTTCCCAGTCTGTAGGTTGTCTTTTTACTCTTTTGATAACATCTTTTGATGTGCCTCCCCCAAAAACAACAAACCCATTGCCATCAAGTTGATTCTTATTCATAGAGACCCTATAGGACAGAGTAGAAATGCCCCCTAGGGTTTACAAGGAACAGCTAGTGGATTTGAACTGCTGATCTTTTGGTTAGCAGCCCAGCTCTTAACCATCATGCCAGCAGGAGTCCTTTGATGTGCGTGAATATTTAATTTTTATGAAGTCCTAGTTATTTAATTTGACTCCCGCTGTTCATGCTTTAATAAAACCAAAAACCAAACCCATTGCTGCCAAGTCAATCCTGACTGATAGCTACCCTATAGGACAGAGTAGAACTGCCACATAGGGTTTCCAAGGAGCGCCTGGTAGATTTGAACTGCCCATCTTTTGGTTAGCAGCTGTAGCTCTTAATCACTACACCACCAGGGTTTCCTATGTTTTAATAAAAAAAAAAAGTTTTAATAGTTGTGTTTAATAATTTTTTTTTTTAACTTAATTCCCGTAGTATTGTCCCTATGTTTTCTTCCAGGAAATTTTAAGTTTCACCTTTAACATTTAGGTCTTTGATGCATTCTGCGTTTTTTTTGGTCAGATTATTTTAAGTATTTTATTTTTAATAAAATTCTCTTTAGTTGCATTGTGTAACTATTGTCCCTTCTTTTTCAATGTTTACCTTAATTCATTTTCTTCTCTTATTGAATTAACCAGAACTTCAAAAACCCATGTTCAACCATATTGGTTTATGAACTCCTGACTTTTTTTCTTTTTTAAATACCATTATGTCAGCATTTGCTGCTTTTTTTAAAGTCATTGCTGTACTTAAACGTATCTCCCTTTTAATGTTACTGACTTAACATTTTTATTAAGAATGTTGAGTTTTATAAATTGATTTTTCAACAAAACTGAGCTTTTGACACTCATTTTTTCTTTTAAAAACTAGTATTAAACTTTTTATATTCTAAATATAATAAGCACAATAAAATGAACACTCACCTACTCAAGAAATAAAGCATAATACTATCAACACAATACAAGTCCCAGGTTTACCCCTCCAAGACTACATTACCTCCTCCCTGAGGTGAGTGCTATCATAAGTTGTGTTTTATCTTTATTTCTTTATATCTTACTGCACATAAATGTATCTCTACACAATGTAAGGTTACTGTAACGTGGAATGGACTTGATGGCAATGGGTTTTCTTGGACACAACATAAAATGTTTTGCAAGTATTTAAACCTGAAGGAAATGACATTATGCTATATGTGTTCTTCTGCAACTTATCTTTCCAAGCCCCTATTAAGAAAATTAATTCTGCATTCAAGGTTATTGTGACCATTATTTCTGGAACATACAAAGGTAAAATGTTCCTTTGAAGCTCTCTATCTTACAAAAAGCTCTCACCAAATTCTTCACCTGTTTATCATTCTGAGGGGGTGAAATAATCACGGCGATTGTATTGAAAATGCCAGAGGACTGAAGGTAATAACAATATTGGGGGCAATGCCCCAGTGCTGCATCATAGCTCTGAGGGATGTCTACAAGAGGAAGAGTTCATGGAGTAAGACTGTCTGACTTACTTTAGCTCTCAGCAATGAACAATTACTTAATTGTCTCTTTCTCCTCACAAAGACCTAGACATTATTTCACTATCAGAGCTAAAGTGAAACGCTGACACTTTTAAATAGCTGAATTGAGCATGGGAATAAAATATATGTAATAAGTTCTACTCTTCCAAGCCACAGAATCCCTAGGGGAGAAAATGAGCTCACCACCAATAGTAGTTCTACCAAGCCAGCTCTGTAATTGGATTCCAAGGGTCCTCCTTCCTATTTTGAAAGAATTAGAGACTTTGAAAATCTCTCTAATTACTTTTCTAGCTTTATGCAACAAACAATGAGCTTTTTATCCAGATCTGAAAAGGTTGTCCACACTCATTCAGGGAGATTGCATGAATAAATCTGAAGAAGTCTTCAATTTCTCAGAAAAGAGTGTTGAACAAACCAAAGGAGCACCATCAATAAATCAAACCATAGTGCTTCCATCATTCTTCGCTCTCCCCCTCCAGAACATAACATTGGATATGTAAATAGGCAATGATTAAGGGGATTGAGGGCAAGCTTTTTCTTTTTAATTTAGAAGAGAGGAAAACGGTTAGAAATATGCAAGTGAACTAAATCCCAGAATGCTGTTTTTATTGATTTTGGTTCATTAATTCCTCACTCATATAAGGAATTGCCAGAATATTTAAACCTCCATGCATTTTTATATCTATTATGTCTTATAAACTTAAGTCAGTGTGTTTCTAAGATGATAAGCACAATAAAATATTGATTTATCAATAAGCCAGTATCTTGTGGAGAAAAAGTTTGAGCACTGCCACATTTCTAGGCTCCAGTGGAGCTCATGCAGCCAAGTAACCTAATGGAAACTATCCTGGAGTTTATCGGAATTGTTATTAGAAACCAACTCCACCAAAAGTTTTTTTGTTTGGTTTTTAAAAGCATTTCAGTTATTTTTGTCTAAACATTATTCTAATAGGAATAGCACTATTTGTGGCCTACTAAATTTCTGAAGGAGTCCCTGGGATGCTACAAATGGTTAACACACTTGGCTGTTAACTGAGAGGTCAGTAGTGTGAGTCCGCCCAGGTGAATGTAGAGAGAGAGGCCTGGTGATTTACTTCAGAAAATCAGTTATTCAAAACTGTACAAATGCCAGGATGATATCAATCTAATGCATGAAATTAACATTAATACATTAAAGGGGAAATCTTAAATCACTTTTAAAAACTTCAAAAAGAACATTTAAGGCAAAATCTTTTGATGAACTAAAAACTGAGTACTTTAGTCATCTAGTGCCACTATAACAGAAATACCACAAGTGGATTGCTTTAACAAAGAGAAAATTATTTCCTCACAATAAAGTAGGCTAAAAGTCCGAGTTCAAGGCGTCAGCTCCAGGGGAAGACTTCTCTCTCTCTCAGCTCTGGAGGAAGGTCCTTTTCCTCAATCTTCCCATGGCTGAGGAGCTTCTCAGGCACAGGTCCAAAGGATGCACCTGCTCCTGGTGCTGCTTTCTTGGTGGTATGAGGTCCCCAGCTCTCTGCTTCCCTTTTATCTTTTGAGAGATAAAAACTGGTGCAGGCCACACCCCAGGGAAACTCCCTTTATACTGGATCAGGGAGGTGACCTGAGTAAGGGTAGTGTTATAATCCCACCCTAATCCTCTTAACATAACATTACAATCACAAAATGGAGGGCAACCACACAATACTGGGAATCATGGCCTAACCAGCTTGACACATATTTCTGGGGAGACACAATTCAATCCATGACACTGAGTTTACATAAAATAATTAAAAATACTTACCTGAAACCTACAGTAGATACCTAAATTGGTGAGATTTTAAAATATCTTATTTTTAAGTTAGAAACAAAATCAAGGATGTTCTCTTTCTTCCTAATTGTCAACATCGCCCACCAGGAAGTGACAGAGGCCAAACAGGGAAGAAGGGTGAGGGGTGGAAAAATGTGTTTCACTGGTTACCAGCTGCTCTGTTTCTTGCTTGGAACTCCTTGAAGCTGTCTTCCTGTACTCCCTGTCTACCATTCTCGGTGGCTGAGGAGTCCAAGATGGTGAATCTGTGCTGCGTTAGCTGATAGGGAACCTCCACTCCATATTTCTCCTTGTTCTCTGTTCTCTGTCAGTTTGTTATGCAGTTTGATGCTTGGTTGAATTCTTTATCTCTTCATTTGATGCTTAAGGTTCCAAGATTGACATTCGCTTCTGTTTTACTTAGTTTTTCAGGTGTTTGCTGTGAAGGGACAGCATGGTGCTCCTTTCTACACTGCCAGGTTGGCTCCACCACCCTGATTTGTCTTTTTTGAATCTCAAACTAAGTATATATTGTGTAGGGTCATTTTAATATCCATTTTAAATTTAAGAAAAAAAGGCTTAGAAATGTTAAGTGACTTTTTTTTCTCAAGGTAAATTTTGGATTCAGATTTTGATCTTCTGATTCCTAGTTTAACATTAGTTTCATACTTTCTTCCCCTTTAATCACTTCATATGTCTTCAGGAATATTTCCCTTTGTTGGTAGACCATTTACATTAACATTAGATGAGCTAAATTCTGTTGTAAGTTCTTATGAATGTTGGTATAACGAATTCTCAAGAATGTTGCTGTGAGATCCTAGACAGAAAAGTGACTTCTCCTTGAGGAGAAAATTAGATTTAATTTTCATTGTTATTACTTACTATCACCACTTTCCTTTCTAAGTCACACTGGGGAAGGTAGGTCAAACCATTTTTTAGGAAGTTTCTGTGGGAATGGATGGATGGGGACAATAAGGTCTGAACACTGCAGTCTGATCAGGTTCTCTTGGATCTGGCAGCAACCAAAAAAGCTGCCCTTCTTGATAATCTTCATAACACCCATTCAGTATAGATTAGCTTTTAGAATATCATTATATTTAAAGGATTATTGTAATTTAATATAGCAGTATATGTACATTTATTTAAGGGAAATACAAGAGAGATAAATATTTGAAATATTTTTGTAACTTGCAGTCCAAAGAAGAAACACAGACCAAAAAGAAAATAAAACCAGACATACAAAGGGAAAAAATATATGTTACTATAAAATGTAATGTTCTCCTAAGAGTCCATTACTATTATATTTTTTATTTACTTAGATTTTTGAACTTAGTAAATGACCTAATATATCTCCTAACATTACTATAAATTGTACTAAGAGAAAGAACAAATTTTCCAAATCCAAGTGTATTGGGTGGAATAGCTTGACTGTATACATCAGGAACACAGAACTTACATACTCTCTGTGGTTTTTTGTGTGTGTATGTGGGCTGACAAACTCTTTCTAAAAGGAACTCTAAAAGTTGAAGGCAAGGACATCAATGATATCCTGTCGTTGTTGTTGTGTTCCATTTGATATTAAACATATTTTATGTGTATTATTGCTGTATTGTTCTGATTGGGAAAATACATAATTATCCAATAAATCATCTAGTGGCTTCTCCCCCTTCTCATGCCAAGAATTATGAAGTGATTAGAGAAAATGGAGCTCCTGGGTGTTGGAAATAGGTCTGTGGGGACAGTTTATTCTGAAACACATTAGGTTACGGTAGTCAATTTGACAGCAACTGGTTTTGGTTGGAGTTTTTTAGAGGAGAAAATATTAGGTTACTTTTAGATTTCAGTATTGGATCCTCCTAAATCTCTCTAGATTGGTTTCAATTATTAAATAATGTGATCTTTTAAAGAAAGATATCAGATCATAAAAATATTAAAGTTTAATTCATAAGTCATCACATCTTCCCATAAAAAGTTAAATATCATGATAAGTGGAAATAAAAGATTTACATAATATATGAAATACTACTACACACAAATATTACCACAACTCACAAAATTCACATAAATTCCATGATGCAACAGATCCATGTCAAAAGCTTGTTTATCTCAAATTGGTTATATTCTCTTTCCATTCAAATTCAGATTGTCATGGGATACATATTTCATGAATGAAGAATTAATGAATAAGATTGTGTCATCACCTCTAAATCCCTTGAATTTGTAACATCTCTCCAGTGTATCATGTTAAAGAAGTAATCTCCTTAAATAACAAAGACCTTTAACTCAAAATTCTGATATCCAGTTCCACTGAACAAAAAGTGAACTGTTTCATGTGGTGCTTATGACAATCACTATCTTTATAAATTGCATTGTCCTACATCAAATACACAAAAAATGTCTGGATGGTTTTACAAAATATTAAATACAAAAAATCATTCTCTGTATATCACTATGTAATATAAAAATCATAATGTATATGCAACCATTCATTAATGTCTGTATTATTGAAGATCCAAGCATGAACAGTGAAAATACAAAACTAGATGACCAAAGCAGTTTCCATACAGCTGGAGAATTCATTCAGGGTATTCAAGTTTATATTTACTTCTTCTTTGTATTATATTTCACTCAAAAATAAAAATTCTTAGTGGCCTGTTCTCTCTGAAGATATGCCAATAATTACAGTTTAAAAGAGCTAAGTAGAATAATTATAATATTGCTCTTAACTACAAAAGTTTTTCAGACAGGGTTTGTTATATTAACTGATCTCTATGATCTAGGGATTACTTGCCTCAGCAAAAACTAAAGATACTTAGAAAATGTATTTGACTGCCTTACTTACTCTAAAATTTTTCTATGATTTCCATTTCCTCTTCGTTTTTGTAGATTCATAGGCAACTCTCACCAACTTCTTTAATGCATCCTTCATCTCCTTATTCCTCAAGGTGTAGATGAGGGGGTTGAGACTTGGAATGATGATGGTGTAAAACAGGGTGAAGAACTTGCCCTGGTTTTTGGAGGCCCGGTTACCTGGCTGTAGGTACATGTAGATGACAGTTCCATAGAAGATGGACACCACAGTGAGATGAGATCCACAGGTATTAATTGCTTTTCCTTGGCCTACTTTTGACTTCATTCTCAGCACAGTTCTGGCAATGTAACCATAGGATATAAGAATAAGGAGGAGGGGTGTAAGGACAACAACAATTCCTAAAGCAAAAACAGACATTTCAACAGTTGTGGTGTCTGTACAAGCTATTTTGATCAAGGCTGGCAACTCACACAAGAAATGATCCAGAAGGTTGTTTCCACACCTAGCCAAATTCATTGTGAGTATACATGGTACTGCAGAACAGGCCAAACTAATACCCCAAACCATGATCATCATCTTGAGACAAAGATGTGGCTTCATGATTACCAAATAATGCAAGGGCTTACAAATAGCTGTAAAACGATCATAGGACATGACAGCCAGGAGAAGGCACTCAGTGGAGCCCAAACACATATTAACATACAGTTGAATGACACAACCCACATAGCTGATGGTCTTATCAGGGCCCCACAAGTTAACCAGCATCTGAGTTATGATGCTGGCAGTAAAACACAGATCTAGGAAAGATAAATTCCTGAGGAAAAAATACATTGGTGTGCGCAGATGGGAATCCAGGACAGATGCAACAATGATGGCTGCGTTACTTACCAAGGTAATTAAGTAGAAGATAGTGACAACTCCTGACAGGACCATCTCCAGTCTGGGATGATCAGAGAAGCCAAGCAGAATAAAACCATGTAGAGAAGTATAATTGTTTTTGTCCATGGTCCTTCAATGCTTAAATCCAAAAAGAGGAGAAGAAGAAATTTTTCAACACAGACTAATAGTTTAATGAAATACAGAACTAAACAAAGGGAGGATTTATACCAATAATTTAAAAAATCAATGACTAGAAAATATTGCATTCAAGAAACCTGGTATTTGTTGCAGATTCTTTTATGTTGAAGAGTTCATTATTACATATTTTATCTACGTGACCGTCAGGAGTTCACTCTTAAACTCACTGTTTGAATATTTTCACACAAGAATTTGAGAGTCTTCAATACACATAGTTCTAAAATAACGTGACTCTTATTTTCTGCAAAACTAGTAAGTTTAATAGAATGAACAATTCTTTTACTTCATCAGAGAATGCACATATAAAATCTAACTATTTGACTAGTGTCAGAATAAGGAAAAGAGCATTCCTCTCCCTCCATATCTTAGTGCAGAACATCTTTGATCTCCAAGGTTGTTTGTAAGAAATCTGGCATTTCTCCTTGGCACTTTCATCTACCTCATTCCTAATAACTAATTTATCACCAAAACTGGTAAATTTGAATGCAGTACCTCATTCCTAATAACTAATTTATCACCAAAACTGGTAAATTTGAATGCAGAAATATACATTAATGATCCTCTCACTTTTTTAATTTTCCACCACCACTACTGTAATCTGAACTACTATCATCTCTCTAGATTCTGGTAATAATCTTCTATCCTTACATTCAGTCTTATGCCTTATTACAATATTTAATAAGAACACATCATCCATGGGCTTAAAACTGGCCAATGACTTTCCACTATATTTAAGAAATGTTCAAATTCTTGTGGTTGGTTGAGATGAACCTGCCTTGCCTTATTCTCATCTCACAAATCCACGCTAGCTCTCTCTGTTTTTTTTGTTAAACAGGTCAAACTCATTCCCATCTAAGGCCCCTGAAATCATTCCACTGATTCTATGGGGAACTCCTACTCATTCTTTCAGCCAGCATCTAAAAGTTTTTTTCTTAAAGAGGAATCCCCTGAGACCATCATGTCTTTTTGCTGTATATCTTTTATCAAGTATAGGGAACTCCAACAGAGAGCCAATATACCATGGACTTTGAAAGCTTAGTTACAGAGCTTATGTTCATGTCTCATCTCTGCCACTTATTTAATTGTGTGGTCCCAGGCAAATTACATGACACTTCTGGACTCGGTTTTCTCATCTCTAAAAATGGGGGAAAAAAATACCTAAAGTTGGGGTAAGTATTGAATGAGTAATATATGAAAGGTGCTTAGAACAATGTTTGTAACATACTATGTCTCAATAATCATTAATTACTAAAATTATTGTAAGAAAAAATTATAATCATATACCATGTAGGTGTTTGTTTCACCTTCCCCCTGTATTACTCTATGAGCTTTGAAAGCAGACGTGATGGCTCCTGTTCTTCCCTCTATCCCTGACCCCTAAAGCAGACAACCCAAATATATATTTTTAATAAATGAAAAGTTGTCACACCATGAATAATATTGAAAAATTACTGAAAGTTATTAGTTAACATTTTCTTTATAAATTTAGATTGACATCTTGTGAAATTACCTGAATGGGGTGATAAAAGGGAGTAGACAAATGGAAAGGGCTTTGGTTTTATCTCTGTAGTAAGCAATTGTTAATTTGTTAAGTTTGATGAAAAATAATTTAAGATATTAGTCTCTACTTGAAGGACTACGAAACTCTGTGTTCTTTAGCAATGTGACACAGACATATAGTTCATCTAGGAAAGCTTGAACATATCAGATCTGATGAAACTTTCAACAACTGAACACATTGTCAACAGTCTACCGTCACAGTTTCCTATTACTGACTAGAGAAAAATAACTCCTTACTACCTGAAGCAAAAATAACTTCTGGAAAGTTTTGTTTAAAAAAAACAAAAACAAAGAAAAAGCTTCTTATTGAAAAATAATAGTTAACTATCAAGCTGTTTTTGAGAATTTGTGTATGTGTAAAGTGGTGCATTTTATTTGTTATGTACAAGTCAAGTACATATTCTCAATGTTGTGAAAAAGACATCAATCTGTGGCCATGATTCAATAGCTTACACATCCACTAGACTAACTGAATATACTGGTCAACATAGTCATTTCAATATAGACATTGGGTAATTTCCTCAGAATTTGCTTTCCAAGAATAAATATTTGAGCCTGATTTCTGCCATTGACTAAGTTGGCCAGAAAGAAAAATAGTAACTTTCTGAAATGTGTCACACGCCATGAGATAGAATATCTGAGCAGGAGGATGAATAAATAATATTTATTTTGACAAACATGTTTGTGTGTATAATTGTGCCTAACTTCTGGATAAAATGCAAGCATATTAAAAATTAATGAATTTTATAAATTTTAAATTTAATTGAATTTTAAATTGAACAAATTGTATGAAATCTGAATTCGGTTATGATTATATAAATGCAAAAATGATAATTCTTTTAAAATTAAAGTCAATTCCATGATGTTAATTCCTTGACTACATCATTATCACTTCTGACCCCATAGATAAATCAGAAAAGAATAAAAACTCCTCCTTAGACTGGGAATCTCATATAATTTTCCATGCACATTATGAGATTTAGAAAAAGATCCAAAGTATTTTTCTAAACTCCACAATCATTACGAATAAAATTCAATATTTTGATTCTTTTTAATATAATCTACAGTTTTCCTTTTTTCTTTCTGCTAATTAATCAAAATGTCTGAAATCACAAATCAAGAAATAGCTTCATGTGCACCCCTTATAACAGAGAATAGCTTTTATCTTTCTTTCATAATATAGGCAGGAAGGAGAATGTTTCTGCAGAGATTTACAATGTTCATTTAATCTCAGATTTCTGGCAGAAAGCCAGAAGAATCAGCCCATATAGATCTAAGTTTCCTTTCTTCTACCTCTGAAAAATTGTTTTACCAAGTAACATACATTATTTTTCAAGAGATATTAAAGATTTGCATTACTGTGCTCCAGAGAGAGGTCCCTTGGCGTTCTGTTTCTCCACCAGCGTAAAGCCCACTCTGAAGAAAGCAGATTCTGGTTCAGCATTTGCTGTCCAGGCTACAGTGCCCTCATGTGTTCCCTGCAATGCCACCACGAACCGCACTTTTTCCTGAGGTAGTTAAGGTACAGATTCTCAACAGGCCTTCTTCTTCTTGAATGTGAGACTTCAGGGAAGGGGATGAAATCTGTCACAAAGTCTCACTGCTTGTTCTGACTTTAAATTAACCTGAAAATTCTAGAGAAATATTACAAAAAGGAATCAGGTAATTCCAAGGCACTTCTGGGTGAACTTGAACCTCCAATATTTTCGTTACCGACTACATTAACTATTTCGACCACCCAGGACTCCAATTAAGAAAGAATAAAAAGTGAATAATAATTCCCAATATTGTGTGGAAATTCAGATCATCAAGAAAGATTATATAACCCACTCAGGACTGCATCCAATTGACTTCACTAAAGTGCTGTAGAAAAAGCCAGTTGATGAGACAATTGGAGAATTAGACCATATGCTGACATTTCACAAGGACAAATTTAATTAACACATAAAGTACTCAATGTGAAGGAAAGCTATAGGACAGGGAAATGAGAAAGTATATTTTCAATTTTTTTTCTCTAGGCAGTGAATGTGTTACAAATAACAAAATTTGCTCTTAAATACTGTGTAATTCCAACACTAGAATTTTAACACATACTGACTCTATAAAACAATCATATCATTAATAGTGCACATATTGATTTGGAAATAAAGGTGCTCTAGATAAACATGGCACTGGGTAGATAAATATGTAAATAAGGTACCTCTAATAGTTCTCTTTGACCTCCAAGCTCTGACACCCAAGGACCTTCTTGTCTGTGAAAGAGAAGATATTCAATCTCCAAAGCTCTAAACAGTAAATCGAGGATTATAAGAAATTTATATTTTTATTTCATTCCTTTGCCTTGGTGGCCACCATTGGTAATTCAAATCCTTCAGAGCCTATGACAATTAGTTTGCTGGTACCTGAGATGTCACTATTTAAACCCTGGGTCCTGGAGCAAGTGTGTGCTCTGATGATTTTTCTGTGTTGGTTTAGGACCATTAAGTTATAAGAGCTTCCTTGAATTAAAATTGCATGCCACCAGTAATTAATGAAACAGATAAGCACAAATAGGCTGCCTCAGGATGCACATTTAAATGCAGTTATCTTCTCATCACTGAGCAATGAAACAATCTTAATTAAGTGAACTACGATGAAACATTTCAAACATACAAATAGCTGCACTGAGCATAAGAATAAAATATCTAAAAAGCTCTGATCCAGCGGTGACAGAATCCCTAGGGACTTAGAGAAAAAGAGCTGTACCATCAGCCTTAGCTCAACGAAGGAAGTTCTGTAATGAGATCCCAAGAGTCCTCTTTACGATTTAGAAAGAATTGGGTACTTTGAAAATTTCTCTAACTACTTTTCTAGATTTTAGCAACAAACATTGAGCTCATTATCTAGGACTAAAAACACTGTTTACACTCATTCAGGGAAACTGTATAAACAAATGCAACAGGTCTTTAATTTTCCACAAAACACTAATGAACCAACCAAAGGATCACCATCAATAAATCAAACCATGGTGCTTCTATCATTCGTCTCTCCCCCTCTAGAACCTAACATAGCCATAAGAGGAAATAAGGCATTCAGGGAATTATTTAGGGAGAATCATCACCCCTGCAACCTTCAAGTCCTTTATGGTAGCACTAATCTCTGCAATCCCTCCAGGAGTGTGGTATTGCTTTTGGTTTACTATTTTTCTAGGTAGGGGCAGTTCCAATGCCTTCCACTTGGCTTTTCCTACCATAATAGTCCTTACTCCATTTGTCAGGGGTTCGATGTGGGTATTTGCCACTTTCTGGGCATATCTATTCCAATTATGCATTCTGGAACTGGGGAAATCACTACAGGATGGGTTCAGGGACACAATGGACCTACTGTGAGACAGACATGAGCTGAGACTCCATTAATAATCTGAACTCCATATGCCCCCACTCTGACTGGTGATCCACAGTGACTTTTTGGGTCCCCTGGAGTTAGTGTCTGTTCACAGGCAGTATCCAGTTGTCTCCAAAAAGTCTGATTATTTCCTTTTGTCGAAGAACCGTCACTCTCGTAAAAGGATGTAAATTCCTTTGGGGAAGTTGATAGAAAGATTAACTGTGTAAGTTTTGGGCTGTGTATTGGAGTCCTTCCTCAAGGAGACTCAGTCTCCCCTTCATTCAGGGGATTGTGAGTCTTTAAACTCTCTCAAGCCTTGAAATTGACTGAGGAGCCATGACTCTCTATTCTGGCTATTCAATTTAGACTGCTGTTCACTTGACCTACAATTATTCCACTTGTACAGATCAAGTAAATGTTTAGATTATTTCCTACCTATGTCACTCCTTTGGACACCACGACTAAGTAGAAAATGCCATAAATCCATAGGAGTCAGACTCTTCTGTTTACAGTGTTGATTCTGCTGTCCATTATGGTAACCATGTCCACCTTGTCTTTGTCCAGTGAGAGCTGCCACTTGACCCCTATCACTGCGGGGTTCAATCAATCTAATTGGAGTTAAGTGTCTTAATTCAGTTAGGGCAGTTGCCACTGCCAAATATAACTTACATAAAATAGCAATCACAGCAGTCTTCAAGGATGCTAGGGCTCCCTTCATGAATTTATTCCTCAACATTGTGGTAAATGGTGTGTCCTCTGGGCACTCCATGAGTGGACTTGTGAGTCGAACCTGATAAATCCACTCTAGCATACAAATTACCCTAAGTCTTTGGATGCCTTCTTCTACAGTATACCAAAGCATGGCTTGTATTTCAGCTTGATGCAGTATAGGTTGCCGTGTAATCAACGCTTCCGTGACTCAACCAAATGAACTATTAGATCCTTTCCTAACTTCTTGAGCTGAAACACTGAATGAAGAATCTATGGTGGACCCACATCAATAAACTCAGACCGATCCATCTTCATGTTCCTTGCACCATTACCCATACCCTTAACAGCCATTTCCACACATTTTCCCCAGGCCTCTGTTTGTACATATTTGAAAAGTCAAGCAGTTCTTTTGGAGTGTAGCATGTCTCCTCACGAGTCACGCATTGTGCTTCAGCTTTTGGGGCTCATTGGGACTTAAGTCCACTTATAGGCCTGAAAGCCAAAATCGGTGATGGGGAAGTGTTTGGAGAACATTCAACATTGTCTTGTAAAGCACCTCCCTCAGGTGATACTCCAGGCAATGACTCATACAAGGGCCCTTTAGACACAGCTTGGTTAATCTCATTAAATAGATGTGGAAGGTTTAGTGGTTTTACTTGGGAGAGTGGTTTAGCAGACAAACGTGGAATAAACTCTTCAGATGGGAGTGAGAGGGCTGGTTCTGTTGGCAGGAAAGACTCAACGAAACTTAGGGGCTGAATGTCTCCAGCTACTTGATTATCTGCCCATATGTCCCCAACCCAAGTTTAAGGATTCCAGTTTTTCCCAGTCAATGCCCTCCCTTTAACTTCAGACACCTCTTGAGGTTGGTAATTCAACCACTCTTACCATAAGACTGTGGGTATGGTTTTCTACAATATTAACTCTGTTACTATAAGAACTAAGGCTTCCTTTCAAGGCATGAGTGGAAACTTTGAGGTTATTTATGTGTCACTTGAGCTTTTACTCTGAAGCCCTGAGCTCATCTCTTTCTTTCACCAGTTTGCCTAGGGAAAGTAGAAACAAACAACCAGCTTCCTTATACTTCTCATTCTGACAAAATTGTAGAAAGGTATCACACATGCAATTGCCCAGAGCTTCACCTTTCATCAATACCTCACCTATTGGTGATGATATTTTGGGTATTTGTATTGCCCCTTTACACCATAGATTAACAGTGCCCTCCTTACTACTGGAAGTAGAGTCATCAACATCTTTAATCCTAACCAGAATTGAGAAATAATTTAGAAAACTCATCCTTACAATTTTGTCCCTCTAGAGCCACTCTTGTTACCAAATGTCTTAGGCTGGGTTTCTAGGGAAGCAAAACCAGTAAAGCTTGTAAATGTATATACAGAAAGACAGATCAATGAAATGGCTCACGTGGTTGTAGAGGCTGGAATACCCTAAATCCATGGGTGAGGAAAGAGGCTACTCCTAATGCACATAGTTTCAGGGCTGGCAAATCCAAGATCTGTAGATCAGAGAGGAGGGCTCTTGCTCACAGCCTGCAAAGATCAATGAATCCCAAGATCAGCAAGCAAGACTGCAGGTAACCTGCTAGCAAACCACAAGAATCAGAGATCACAAAAATTGATGCCAGCTACAGGATCCACAGTGAGCAAACGCCCCCTAGCCTTGCCACAATGTCTACTTAAAATTGATGCAGGCCACACACTCAAGGAAACTCCCTTTCAACTAATTGGCTACTCACAGCAGATCCCATCACAAAGGTGATCTCATTATATCACGTCTCATCATGCCAGTGATCACAACATTATAGGACTGCCAAAACACTGAGAATCATGGCCCAGAGAAGTTAAAACACAGCCTTAACTATCACAACACCTTTCTGGTATTCTCTGCTTTCAGCCAGTGTCATGGATTGAATTATGTCCCCCAAAAATGTGTGTATCAACTTGGTTAGACCATGTGTGGTTGTCCTCCATTTTGGGATTGTAATATTATATTGAGAGGATTAGGGTGGGATTGTAACACCACTCTTAGATAGATCACCTCCCTGATCCAAGGTAAAGGGAGTTTCCCTGGGGTGTGGCCTGCACCACCTTTTATCTCTCAAGAGATAATAGGAAAGGGAAGCAAGCAGAGAGTTGGGGACCTCATATCACCAAGAAAGAAGCACCCGGAGCAGAGCACTTTCATTGGACCTAGGGTCCCTGCACCTGAGAAGCTCCTCGACCATGGGAAGATTGAGGACAAGGACCTTCATCCAGAACCAACAGAGAGAGAAAGCCTTCCGCTGGAGCTGACACCCTGAATTTGGACTTGTAACCTATTACACTGTGAGGGAACAACTTTCTCTTTGTTAAAGCCATCCACTTGTGGTATCTCTCTTACAGCAGTACTAGATCACTAAGACAGCCAGTATCCACCCATCTGACATCGGCAATGATATTCCTCATTCCACGACTTCTTCTGAATCTGGCTTGAATTTCTGGCGGTTCCCTATCAATGTACTGCTGCAACCGTTTTTGAATGATCTTAAGCAAAATTTTACTTGAGTGTGATATTAATAATATTGTTTGATACTTTCCATATTCAGTTGGATCGCCTTTTTTTGGGATAGGTGTAAAAATGGATCTCTTCTAGTTGGTTGGCCAGGTAGCTGTGTTCCAAATTTCTTGGCATAGACAAGTGAGCTTTTCCAGCATTGCCTGTGTTTGTCGCAACATCTAAATTGGCATTCTGTCAATTCCTGAAGGTTTGTTTTTTGCCAATGTCTTCAGTGGTGCTTGGACTTCTTCCTTCAGTACCATCTGTTCTTGATCATATGCTACCTCGTGAAATGATTGAATGTTGTCCAATTCTTTTTGGTAGTCTGTATTCCTTTCATCTCCTTTTGATGCTTCCTGCGTTGTTCAGTATTTTGCCCATAGAATCTTTCACTATTGCAAGTTGAGGCTTGAATTTTTTCTTCAGTTCTTTTAGCTTGAGAAATGCTGAGGACATTCTTCCTTTTTGGTTTTCAAACTTCAGGCCTTTGTATATGTCATTACCATACTTTGTCTTCTTGAGCAGCACTTTGAAATCTTATGTTCAGCTCCTGTACTTCATTGCTTCTTGCATTCACTTTAGCTACTTGACCTTCAAGAGCAAGTTTCAGAATCTCTTCTGACATTCATTTTGGTCTTTTTTTGTTTTTTCTTTGCTGTCTTTTTAATGACCTCTTGCTTTCTTCATGGATGATGTCCTTGATGTCATTCCACAACTTGTCTGGTCTTTTGTCATTAGTGTTCAATGTGTCACATCTGTTCTTGAGATGGTCTCTAAATTCAGGTGGTATATTATGTACTCAAGGTTGTACTTTGACTTCCGTGGACTTGTTCTAATTTTCTTCAGCTTCAACTTGAACTTGCATATGAACAAATGAATGTCTATCCTGTAGTCAGGCACTGGCCTTGTTCTAACTGATGCTATTGAGCTTTTCCATTGTCTCTTTCCACTATATCAGACAGTGTTTTACTGCCATTCATAAGGTTTCAATGGCTAATTTTTTTCACAAGCAGACTGCCAGATCCTTCTTCCTAATCTGATTTGTTCTGGAAGTTCAGCTAAACCTTGTCCACCATGGGTGATTCTGCTTTTATTTGGATACTAGTGGCATAGCTTCCAGCTGCAGAGCAACACATAAGCCCCCACAAAATGACCAACTGACAGATGCATGAGGAGAACTAGCATATGACCCAGCGATTCCACTCCAAGGTGTATACCCAAAAGAATTGAAAGCAGGGACTCAAACAGACATGGTTACACCAATTTTCATAGCAGGACTGTTCACAATAGCCTAAAGGTGGAAACAACCCAAGTGTCCATCAAGAGATGAATGGGTAAACAAAATATGATGTATCTATACAATGGAATATTATCCTGCTATGAAAAGGAATGAAATTATATTGCATGGTACAGCATGGATGAATCTTGAAAACATCACGTTAATCGAGCTAAGTCAGACACAAAAGGACAGATATTGTATGATACTTTTATATGAAACATCTAGTATAGGCAAATTCATAGAGACAGAAGATTAGAGGCTACTAAGGTGCTGGGATGAGGGGGAAAGGGGGGGGTGGGTTATTGTTTAATGGGTACCATGTTTCTATTTGAGACAACGAAAAAGTTTTGTAAATAAATAGTGGTGATGCTTGCACAAATTTGAGAAAGTTATTTTTACCGTTGAATTATACACTTAAAAATGGTTAAAGTAACAATTTTTTGTGATATGTATTACCACAATTTAAAAAAAAAGTGTTTTAAAGAACTTGCACATTGAGTCTCATTCTCTTGTACTTGAAACACTGACTCCACCATATCAATCAGCCTAAGCTATGTTTGGAAATCCTGGTGGTGTAGTGGTTAAGCGCTACAGCCACTAACCAAATGGTCAGCAGCTGGAATCCTCCAGGCGCTCCTTGGAAACTCTATAGGGCAGTTCTACTCTGTCCTATAGGGTTGCTATGAGTCGGAATCGACTAGAAGGCACTGGGTTTGGTTTTTGGTTTTTTAAGCTATGTTTACATGACAGAACAGTAAAAGAGAACTGAGATGCCCCAGCCAACAGCCTGCCAACTCCCAGATGTGTACGGCCATCTTAGAATGCCCAACTGCCAATCAATCCATCAGCTGACCATAGATATATGAGATTGCCCAGCAGAGATATGCCAAGCAACATCCCAGACCCCTACAGTAAATAGAATATCACAGAAGAACAGGAATGGGGTCAGAGACTAAAGGTGTAAGGGACTGGCACAGTATATATCAAGTATTACCTAATTTAAAATTCTTAAAGATATTACTTTCCCAAAACTTGAGTACATAAGTTCTCATTTTAAAAAAGGGCCATTGTGTTACCGGCATAAGGTTCATGTCTCTCACTGGTCAAGAATGAGCAGGTAAGGTACGTAGTGTTCCACATGAGCAAAGCTTTATTGAAGAGGCTCGCAAGCGGAGACGAGGAGGGCCTAGAGCAACACATACCCGCATCTCACAGAACAAAAGATGGGCTGAGTTTTTAAAAGCTCTTGGGCAGGAAAACTGTCATGTTTATTCACAGGCACAGGCGGGGATTTGTTAATTAAGGTGCGCACACAACAGCTTTCCAAGATGGCTCCTCTCCTGGAGGCCTCTGGGATTCGTAACAGGACTTATTATGGGGTGTCACACCTGCCCCATCTCTCACTCCCGGGTTCGATTCCCCAGCTCAGGCTATAGCCCCTCCCTGTCACTGATGGAAGATCACACAGCGGTCACAGGTGGAAGTTCTGGGAATGTCCCTGGGCCTGCTTTACTCCAGCTGCTTCTGGAAGGCAACTTTAAAGAAGTTTGCAGGTTATTTTTAGATACCCTGCCCCACTGTTCTGGGGATCTGCTTTGTTTCTGCTCCCTGACCCATTTCTTGTTACTTTGTTTGTAGATTTGGGGCCCCGTCTGTTCTCTGCCTTACTAAGTCTCTAGGTTCCACACTCAACCCCCCATAAACTCACTGAGAGTATAGTCTATTTTTTCTTTTACTTGATTCTCCTCTAACCACGCCAGTCTCTTCAATACTCCTTAAGCAGGCACCCTGCAATCTCAGGGCCTTTGCTCCCTGTCTCATTTGGCCATTGATTTTTTAAACCAGATGAAATTTCAGCATCACGAGATTTCGGAATTCCAAAGTACAAAAGCTGCTATTAAAATTCCATCACCCTTAACAACCATCTTCAAAGCTGTAATATCACTGGGAAAATGCCGTCACAATTTGGCTGGAAAATGATTTCCACCTGAACTTCCATACCTGGCCAAATTATCAGTCAAGCATCAGAATAAAATTAAGACATTTTCAGACACGTAAACTCTTTTAGAAATGTATCTTGCAAGCCCATTAGATGTGCTGCACCAAGCAGTAAGTCATGAATCTAGAAAAGGAATATTCAATGCAAAGTCAGCAAAGGAAACACTTAATATTAATTTTTTAAGATTAAAGGAAATAGAGATCACAGGATGAGAGTCCTACAGCAGTCCAAGAGAACAGGAGATCAGAGGAAGCAGAATGCAGACAGGCCCATTGAGATGTTTTGAAAAGGAAAATAAAACCCATATATTAATTATCTGAATATTGAGAAAACATTTACATTTGTTAGTCATTGAGTATAAATCAATGATAAGTGCACAGTAAACTAAGGAAACAAAAAATAAGACAATTATAAAATCTGAAAATAGAAAAGCTATATAAGAAAGGAAATGTAATGCTACACTAAGCTGTTCAGCTGGGAATAATATTTAAATAGGCATAATAATGTAAATCTTGAATACCAATCAAAACAAGAGTTATATAATTATATAGTCAGGATGACAGTTAGGAATTTTAAAGGCTAGTCTCTGGGACTAAAAAAAAAATATGATTAGCCAAATAGCTGCAAAGCAAATTAAATGAATGAAAGGGATATGATATAATACCAATATCATTTTGGGATTATCTTAGAAATGGAAGTCTCATTTAATATTAGAATATCAATCTACATAATTTCCAACACTAAATGCTAAGGAAGATGACTACTATTCATTGGGTTTTTTGGTCACATGCTAAAGAAGACAACTGCTATCTCAGTAGGTGTAGAATACACATTGGTAAAATACAACATCCACTCATGATTTTTAAAAGAGAAAAAGAAATCTCACCAGAATACAAATTGGAAGGAAATTCCTTAATTTGACAAAAAGAATTTTAAAACAAACAAAAAAGAATTAGTAGTAATATTAGGAAAGGATTTTCTTTAGAATCAGAAACAAGAGAAGCGGAAGCGTAGCTTGTTTTTTGCTTTAAGATAAGAGGGAGAGACAAACATGCAGTTTTAACAGAAAGTAGGTCCAACTGTTCATGACAGAACACCTTGTGCAAGACACCAGAATGTTAACTAATACACTTAGTGATGTTAAGAAGAATGCAAGCCTGTAGCCTTTGTTCTGTTCACCCATGAAAACTCCCTTCTCCTCTCACGTGCCAGAAATTATTGTACCCTGTTTGGGTGTGGTAATGTGTCCCATTTTGCAAAACACTTCCTACAATAAAACTTTTTGTTTTCACTCCAAACAGAGTGTCAGACTAGTGTTTCACTATGACAGTATATTTAACCAAACTTTCTTGGAACAGAGAGAGTCCGTATCATTAGTGGTTTTTATTTTAAAAAAACACTTCAGGGTCTAGGGAAAAAGAAGAAGACATGCTATCCAATTCCTTTCAGAAGATTATAATAACCATGAGGAGAAAACAAACCAAAACAGATGAAAGGTACATAGGATAATCTCATTCTTGAGGATAAGTACCAAAATCCTAAATATAAATTTAACCATTTGAATTCCACAGGAAAAAAAAAAAAAAAGCTTGTAATCAAAAGTGATATCATCTACGAATGAAAAGATAATAATATCAGCCAATGTAATCCACCAAATTAACATTACTATGTTAAAGCGGAAATTTTTAATCACTTCAATAAATTCCTAAAAGAACATTCAGTAAAATTCAGCATTCATTTGAGAGAAAATCTTTTGATGAAGTGAGAATTAAGCTTTCTTAAAATGAATTTCTTTATCCAAAACCTGTAGCAAACATTTAAGTTAGTGATATTTTTAAAAACTTTCTCGTTTTAAAATTAGAAATAAAATCAAGATTTTTCTCTCTCTTTCTAATAGTCAATGTTGCACTCTAAGTTTTTACCAAAGCAATAAGACAAAGTGAATTAATTAGTTTTAGGAATTACAACCAAATGGATAAAGCAATCAGTATTTGCAGAGGACAAGTTGACTATGTGGGAGTTTGCCTCGGTCAAGATCAGTATGCAAAAACAACATTTCTCTAAACAAGCAAAATATAATAATAATGTTGTTATTCGGTGTCATCAAGTTGGTTCCAACGCACAGCGACGCCATGTACAACAGACCAAAACACTGCCAGTCTTGCACCAGCCTCACAATCATCCTTGCTTCTAAGGAGCATTCTGTCTGTATTTCTTCCAAGACAGATTTGTTCATTCTTCTGGCAGTCCAGAATATTCAATATTCTTCACCAACGCTGTAATTCAAAAGCATCAATTCTTCTTCAGTCTTCCTTATTCATTGTCCAGCTTTTGCATGCATATGAGGTGATTGAAAACACCACGGCTGGAGCAAGTCACACCTTGGTCCTTTAAGTGGCATCTTTGCTTTTTTAACTCTTTAAAGAGGTCTTTTGCAGCAGATTTGCCCAGTGCAATGTGTCGTTTCATTTCTTGACTGCAGCTTCCATAATGACAATTTTAAAGTATAATTTAAAATACCTTTCAAGTCTGGAGAACAGGAATCTGCCATTGCTGCCTCTAAAAAACCAGGCACCTCCTTTTCCACCATCCTCAAGAGGTCTGTTTTGTGTGGCACCTGCTTCCTCAGGTTGCTCAGTAAAAATTAAGCCAATTTGAAGGCATATTTCAAAGCCTTATTTACGTTAACATTTTTCTATGATTTCCATTTCCTCTTTATTTTTGTAGATTCACAGGCAACTCTTATGAGTTTCTTCGGTGCCTCATTCATGTCTTTATTCCTCAAGGTGTAGATGAGGGGGTTGAGACTTGGTGTGATGATGGTGTAAAAGAGCATGAGGAACTTGCCATGGTCTTTGGCTGCAGGTACATGTAGATGATAGTTCCATAGAAGAAGGACACCACAGTGAGATGAGAACCACAGGTATTAATTGCTTTCCGTTGGCCTGCTTTGGACTTCATTCTCAGCACAGTTCGGGCAATGTAACCACAGGATATAAGAATAAGGAGGAGGGGTGTAAGGACAAAGACAATACAAAAGCAAAAACAGACATTTCAACTGTTGTGGTATCTACACATGCTATCTTGATCATAGCTGGCATTTCACACGCAAAATTATTTAAAATGTTGTTTCCACATCTAGGTAAATTCATGGTAAGTGTACATAATACTAGAGAACAGGCCAAACTAATACTCCATACCATGATAATCATCTTGAGGCATAGATGTGGGTTCATGATTACCAAATAATGCAAGGGTTTACAAACAGCTCTAAAATGATCATAGGACATAACAGCCAAGAGAAGGCACCCAATGGAGCCCAACCACATGTAAACATAGAGTTGAATGACAAAGCCCACAAAGGTGATGATCTTATTAGGCCACCACAAGTTAACAAGGATCTGAGGTATGATGGTGGTGAAACACAGGTCTAGGAAAGATAAATTCCTGAGGAAAAAATACATTGGTGTGTGCAGATGGGAATCCAGGAGAGATGCAAGAATGATGGCTGTGTTACCTCCCAAGGTAATTAAGTAGAAGATGGTGACAACTCCTGACAAGATCATCTCCAGTTTGGGATGATCAGAGAAGCCAAGCAGAACAACACCATTTAGGGAACTATCATTGTTTTGGGCCATAGTCCTTCAATGCCTAAATCCTAAATTGAAAAGAAAAAGAAGGAGAAGCAAAAGGCAGAAGGGGTGGAGGAGGAAGAGGAGAAGAAGGAAAAGAAAGAGGAATAGGAGAATGGAAGAAGAAGAAAAAATAACTTGTCAACACAGGCAAGGTGATTTAATGAAATACAAAAATAAACAAAGGGAGGGAGTTTATGTTAATATTTGAAAAATAAATGGATAGAAATTATTGCAGCCAGGTAATCTGGTATTTGTTGCAGTTTCTTTCATGGCGGTGAGGTCATAGCTACGTTTTTTGTCTAAGTGACCTCGGAGCATTCACTTACAAGTAAATGTCCGAGTTTTGAAAAGATATGGTTCTAAAGTTGTGTGACCCTGTGATTCTCATTACTGTTAGTTACATGGTCAGAGAGTTCACCTATAAATCTACCTACTGGCTAATGTCAGAATGAAGTAAGAGTGTTCCTCTTTTTCCATATGTTAGTGAATAGCACTTTTGATCTACCAGCTTGTTACATAAAAGATCTGGCATTTTTCCTTGGCACCTTCATCTCCCTCATCCTCAGTACCTAAATGATCACCAAACTGGTAAATTTGAATGCAAAAATATACGTTATCTATCTTCTAACTTTTTAAAATGTTCACCAGCTAATGCATACCATTGTCATCTCTCTTCCAGATTCTGGTCATTCTAACTTTACATTCGGGTTTATCCCTTTATATTGTTATAAGATTTAATAACAGCATATCATCTGTGTACTCAAAAGCTGCCAAGGGCCTTCCAACACACTTAAGGAATATTCAAATTCTTTAAGATGGTCGAGGTGAATCTTCATGATTTGGTTCCTGCCTGGCCTCATTCTTGTCTCACAGATCACTTTACCCATATTCCCTACTAGCCTTTCCTCAGTTTTTTGACAGGTCAGGCTCATTCCCACCTAAAGTGTTACAGAACTGTTCCCCTTCTTCTCTGGGTAACTTATACTCAGTCTTTAGGCTCCTACTTAAATATTTCTTGGAAGTTCCAGCTAGAGCATTATGACAAGAAAGAGAAATAAATGGCATCAAAATTGGTAAGGAAGCAGTAATACTATATCTATTCATAAGAGATATGATCCTATTAATAGAACATCCCTGAGAATCCACAAGAAAGTGACTGGAATAGAAGGATTCAGCAAAGTGGCAGTGTATAAGACCAACATACAAAAATCAGTTGTATCCTTCCACACTAATGAAGAAACTTTGAAAAGGGAATCAGGAAAACAATACCATTTACAATAGCCCCCCAAAAGATAAAATACTTAGAAACACATCTACCTAGGGACTTAAAAGACGTACGCAAAGAAAACTACAAAACGCTACTGCAAGAAACCAAAAGAGAGCTTCCTAAATGGAAAAATATCCCATGCTTGTGAATAGGAAGACTTAACATAGTGAAAATGTCAATACTAGCCAAAGCGATCTATAGACACAAGACAACCCCAATCCAAATTCCAACAACATACTTTAGCTAGATGGAAAAACTAATAAACAAATTTATATGGAAAGGAGAGAACCCTTAGATAAATAAAACATTACTGAAAAAGATCAAAGTATGAGGACTCATACAATCCAGTCTCAGAATCTATACAGCTATGGTAGTCAATAACAACCTGGTACTGGTACAATGACAGACACATAGACCAAATGAACAGAACTGAGAACCCAGAAATAAATCCAGCCACCTATGGGTACCTGATCCTCGACAAAAATTCGACGTCCATTAAATGGAGAAAAGATAGTCTCTTCAATAACTGTAATGTGAAAACTGGATATGCATTTGAGGAAAAATGAAACAGGATTCATACCTCACCCCATGCACAAAAACTAAGTCAAAATGGAAACTAGAAAGTTCATGAAAGGAAACATAGAGGCAACACTAGGAGCCCTAATTTATAGCTTAAATAAAATAGCAAGTGTAATTAAAAATGCACAGACTCCAGAAGATAAACTAGATAGCTAGGATGTCCTAAAAATTAAATATTTATGCTCATCAAAAGACCTTTCCAAGAGAGTAAAAAGAGAACCTAAAAGCTGGGAAAAAATCTCTGCCAATGACATACCTGATAAAGGTTTAATCTCTAAAATATACAGAAAATGTCAACAACTCAACAATGAAAAGACAAGCAATCCAATTACAAAATGGGCAAATGACATGAACAGACACTTTACCAAATAGGACACTCAGGCACCTAACAAATACATGAAAAGTTGCTTGCGATCATCAGCCATTAGAGAAATGCAAATCAAAACCACGATGAGATACCATCTTACCTGTACAAGAATGAAACTGATCAAAAATTCAGAAAACAATAAATGCTGGCAAGGTTGTGGGGAGATTAGAAGTCTCATACACTGCTGGTGTGAATATAAAATGGAATAACCACTAGAGAAAATAACACAATGCTTCTTTAAAAAGATAGAAATAGAAATACCATATAATCCAGCAATCCCACTCCTAGGAATATATCCTAGAGAAATAAAAGCCATCACACAAATAGACAGATGCACACCCATATTCATTGCAGCATTATTCACAATAACAAAAACATGAAAACAACCTAAGTGCCCATCAACAGGTGAATAGATAAATTATGGTACATAAACACAATGGAATACAACACAATGATAAAGAACAATTATGAATCCAGGAAACATCTTACAACATGGGTGAATCTGGAGGGCATTACGCTCTGTGAAGTAAGTCAATCACAAAAGGACTAATATTGTACGAGACCACAATTATAAAAATGCAGGAAAAGGTTTAAACACAGAAAGAAACAACCTTTGATGGTTATGAAGAAGTGGAGGGGTGGGGAGGAGAAATCACACACTAAGTAGTAGACAAGCGTTAACTTTGGTGAAGGGAAAGGCAATATATAGGGGAAATCAGTACAACATGACCAAGGAAAAGGAAGACACATAGTGCAACACAAGGAAAAAAAAAAGGCAATCACAATAAATACAATACTAAAGCATACATACCCACATAAGAAATTATAATCATGCACCATGTAAGTTCATGTTTTTTTGACCTTTCCCCTGTATTACTTCCCCTTGTGTTACTCTAGGAGCCTCAAAAGCAGACATGATGGATAGTGCTCCTCACTGTATCCCTAAACCTAAAGCAGCCCCCCTCAAATAGATATAATTTTTGACTAAAGGAAATGTTAAGTCACACTATGAATAACAATGAAAAATCACATAACATTATTAGTTAGCATTTTCCTTACATTAAAAATTTAGGTTGTCTGCTTGTGAAGTTACCTGAATGGGACACTAGAAGGTGAGGGATTAATGGAAAAGACTGCGGTTATATCTATGCAGTAAAAAAAAAAAAAAAAAAATCAATTTATTCTGCTTGATGAAAACATAACTTAAAATATTTGTCTCTGTTTGAATGACTAATAAGCTCAGCATTCTTTAGTAGTGTGATACAGATACAGCTCCTCATGACAGGCAGGGACAGAGCAGAACTGCCACACTTTTAACAATTCAACATATTATCAATCCCCCACCTCTGTTTCCTATAATTGAGTATAGAGAGATAACTTCCTACCGCCTGAGGTGAAAATAAAATCCAGAAAGTTTCTGTTAAAAAATAACTAAGAGAAAATGGTTTGTTGAAAAATTATAGTCAAATGTCAAACTAGTGTATGTGTCAGATAAAATGCAAAAAGTGGTTTTTGTTTGTTACACCATTTCAAGTATATTTCCTCAATATTATAAAGAATTTACTTCAAACTGGGGCCATAATCCAATAGCACACACATTCACCAGACTAACTGAATATACTAGTCGATATAGTCATTTCAAGATAGACATTGTTGATTTCCTCAGAATTTGTTTTTCAAGGATAATGATTTCAGCCTGGTTTCTACCATTGACCCAGGTGGACCGAAAGGAAAAAATTTGTCTTTGAGATGCCTCAGAAGCGGTCACACACCATTAGAGGTCTATAATGTCTGAGCAGGGGGCTGAATAAATAGTATTTATTTTGATACACATGTTGGTGTGTGTAATTGTGCCTAGCTCCTGAATAAAACATGAAAATTATATTAAATTTAATTAATTTAATTTAAATTTAAGTTAAAACTTTAAGTTTCAAATACGTAAACTTTAAATTCAGTTAAAATTATAGGAATGCAAAAATAAAAATTATTGTAAAATTAAAGTCCACCCCATGCTGTTTAACATTTGCATGGTTGATTATTTTCATTATCCCTACAGCCTCCAAAGACTAAGTCAGAGGGGCTGCAAATCCTCCTACTGACATTGGGAGCCTGCAAATAATTTCCCATGCACATGAGGTTTGGAAACAGATCCAAAATACCTGGGTCCTTTCCAGTTCCACAGTCTTCATAAATATGTTTCAATTCTTCTTTTCAATCTAATCTACAGTTTTCCTCTTTTATTTCTGCTGAAAGAAAATGCTTGAAATCATAAACAGGGACATAGTTTTATGTCCTCCTTTTATAATTAAGAATAACTTTCATCTTTCCTTCATAATATAGATAGAAGATTTTTCTGCAGAGATTTATGATATATATCTAATCTTAGATTTCTAACAGAAAACCTGAAGAATTGGCCCATACAGGTCTAAGTTGTCTTTCTTCTGCTCCGGTAAATTGTTTTGCCAACTCAGCCACACTATTTTCTAAGAAATACTAAAGATTTACATTACTGTGCTCCAGAGCAAGTCACCCTGAGGTTCCACTTCTCAACCTGTGTTGAGCCCACTGTGAAGAAAAAGGATCCTGGTTCAGCATTTGCTCCCCAGGCTGCAGCTCTCATGTATTCCCTGCAGTTCCACAGGGAATTCTGCTGTTTACCTGACCTGTGTTAAGGTACAGATTCTTGACAGGACTCCTCCTTCATGAAGACGTGACTTCAGATACGGGGTGAAACCTGCCACGAAGTCTCACTATTTTAAATGAACTTGCAAATACTAGTTCTTAACACTGGAGAAACATTACACAAAGTAATCAGATGATTCCAAGCCCCTTCTGAGTGGACTAGAACCACCAACAGTTCTGTTACCCAATTAGTTAAACATTTGCACCACCCAGGATACCAACTCAGAATAAAAATTGAATAAAATTTCCCAAAATAGCCTGAAAATTGAGATCATCAAGAAAAATTATCTAAGCCACCCAGGACTGCATCCAACTGACTTCATTTAAGTGCTCTAGAAAAAGCCAGTTGATGAAGCAGCTGGGGATTAGTCCATATTCTGATATTTTTCACAAGGACAAATTTAGTAAACGCAAAACTTATTTAATATGAAGGAAAACTATAGGGCAGGGAAATGAGAAAACATATTTTCTAAAAATTTATCTAGTTGGTGAACTATATTGCAAATAGCAAAATTTGCTCTAAAATAATGTGCAATTCCAACACTTGAATTTTAACATATACTGACTAGAAGATAATCATACCATTAACAGTATACACATTGATTTTGGAAATAAATGAGCTCTGAGCAGATATGTAAACAAGGTACCTCTAATATTTGTCTCTGACCTCCAAGCTATGACACTCAATGTCTTTCTTTTCTGTGGAAGAGAGGATATTCAACCTCCAAAGCTCTAAACAGTAAGTCAAAGATCACAAGAAATTTATATTTTTATTCAGTGCTAACATGCCTTTGTCTTGATGACCACCGTTGGTGATTCAAAGACTTCAGTGCCTTTGACAATTAGTTTGCTGGTGACTGAGAGGTCACTATTTAAACCCTAGGGCTTGGACCAAGTATATGCTCTGAAGATTTTTATGAGTTAGTTTATAATCATTAAGTTATAAGAGGTTCCCTGAGTTAAAATTATATTCCACCAATAATTACTCTAATACATAAGCACAAATTGACTGCCTCATGATACATGTTTAAATGTGGATGATTTCTCATCACCAAACAATGAAATAATTTTAATTACTTTCTTTATGACGGTAATCATTATATTCTATATTTGAGAGACAGTATGGTGTGATGATCAGATGGATAGATTCTAGAGTCAGAGTTCCTGGACTCAAATCCTGGTGGTTCCACTTACCTGCTATGTGAATTGAACAAGTTCCTTAGACTAATACCTACAGAATCAGCCCATACAGGTCTGAGTTTTTGTTCTTCTTCTTCAGACAAGGTTCCTTGGATTCTCATACATAACAGGAGAATTGTGATGGTGACTACTGTAGGATTAGGATGAGGATTAAATGAGTTTTACTTCTGTGAGATATTACAACACTGGCCATCACACAGTAGACATCCAAATTGGCATTAGCTATCACTATTTTGATCAATTCAGGGGTCTCTATGCTCAATTTGAGGAGAGTTCACACTGGTACCTGATGAAACATATGAGAAACATTTTCCTCCTTTGGAACACTTCTGTTATGAATATATGTATGTATGTGTGTATGTGAGTGGGTGCTTGTGTATATATACTGTGTATACCTATATATATATATATATGTATATATATATATATAAGGAGCCCTGGCGGATAGTGGTTAAGCATTTGGCTGCTAATCAAAAGATCAGTGATTGGAATCCACTAGACCCTCTGGCAGGAGAAAGGTGACAGCCTGCTTCCATAACGATTACAGCTTAGGAACCCTGTGAGGCAGTTCTACCCTACTCTATAGGGTCAACTTGATAGCAGTGGGTTGCCTATATATATGCATATGTATACATTCTATTAATGTTATTAATAATGCTGCTAATAATAAACAACAGAAAACCAATCATTTGTACATTTATTGTCTTTCAAAATTGTAAATATCTGGATACTTGAAACTACTCACTTTGACAAAAGTCTGATTTTCATTCATGTATTTTTTTCTCTTGCCATTGTAGTCAAGCTTTCTATACCTCTCTTTTTATTTAAAACAACTTATTGAAAGCAATCATGTATTTCCTAGTACAATTGAATTTCACAGTTTACATCTACCATGAGCAAATCTTCAGCTTTCCTTTGAAAAACCAAAATGTATACAAATTTCCATGTCTACCTTAATTATATTCCTGTACAATGACTTCCCTAGCCCCTTGCTCTTAATCCATGTACATTCCATGGGTTTACTACCCTGAGAAAATTACAAAGACATTGTCTGTATTCGTTCGTTTTTGGAAAACTTCTCATTGGTTACCTAGGAATGGGTATACCCAGATTGTGAAGCAAGTTTTCCTGGCTCAGAGGCATAGTATATATTATCTTTCTGAACTCCTTTGGCTGAAACAAGACGTGTTTTTTTTCTTCCTGTTTTATTTGCCCTTTCTTTTCTTGCTTGCTATAGCCCTTTATTTATGGAAGCCATTTAAAATGCCTCCCCAATTGGCTGCATGTCAGAATAAATGCTAATTGCAACTGTCTAATTTTGCTCACTTTTGGGTATCTAATAAAAAAATTAATCTATACGTGGCCAAAATAAAACTCTTGATTCCCAATGCACCAAATATCCTTCATCAAACTAAACAGTATCAACATCTACCTACTGTCCAGAAACCTAGTAGTCATCCTTAATTACTTCCCTACCCTCACCTCCAAAATTTGAACTATCCAAGCTGTACTTCTTCCTTCCATTTCTGCTGTTACTGATATAGACTCAGCCACTATCGTTGTTTTCCTGGATCACCCAATGGCATCCTGCCTTGTTCCCCTATTCTAACTTGCTCTTCTTTCAATTTATTCTACATATGTCTGCCATAAGTATTCTAAAAACTAAAAACAAGCAAATAAAATATTTTTATGTACTTTGAAATCTCTGAATACTTCCCACGCATTTTAAATAAAATCCAGACTCCTTACCATGACCTACCAGATGGACTGTGATCTAGCCCCTGTTTTTACCTCCTGCCTCATCTTCCATTTTCTTCATCCCTTTATCATTACACAGATGAAATCATTCTGTTTATATTTTGAACTTGCTGAGCTACTTCTCACTATGGGGTCTTTGCACTGGTTTTATTCACCTGGAATATTTAGTCTCCAGCTTTTTACACATTGCACTTCTTGTCACTCTGTTCATCAGATATAATCTATTCAGTGAGATCTTCCTTGACTATCTAAGTCAAGAGACCGCCACATCATTCTCTTATTTTTCACAACACTCATCACTCTATATTTTGTTTATTATGTATCTATCTTCCCCCAATTAAGACATTAGCTCCAAAATTTACAGATCTTATCTCCCTTGTTTACCTCTATAACTGAATGAATCAATTCAGCAACTACTGAGAACCTATCATTTGATCACCAATAGAGATATAGAAAAGAATAAAATAGACAAAACAGAAAAATCCCTGCCCTCATGGAGTTTACTTCTATTTGGAGAAGATAGGCAATGAAGAAATAAACAAAATATACAATAGGTCTGATTGTGGTGGGAGGTTAGGAAGAAAAGGAGGGGAGAAAATTGGGCATGCTGAAGGATCGGGAAGTTTGGTGGATGGATTGTTCCTGGTCAGGGAAGGCTTCTCTGAGATCTTAAAATTTTGAGGCTAGAATCAAAGGGAGTTTTTAAATCTCATCAGAAAAGATTATCCTAAAGAGCCCAATCACTCTCTATGTAATCTTAAGGATTGTAGGGAATGTGCCTGTATCAGTTGAATCAACTCGAACAGCAACTGGACTGGACCTGGAACTGGCTTCTATCAGTTATCAAGGCTCTCACTAAGGTAACCAGATAAATTTGGATACGATTAATATGATTGGGATGTCTTTCTTCATAATCATGAAGAAGACAATTTGGGGAATTATTTCACAATCAGGCAACCAACCACGATGGTCAAAAACTGATTTAATCTATAGGTTCATTGTATAGTACTGTTTGCCAACCAACGGGAATGATGATGTAATTGTAAATCCACTGAGATAGCATATTGTAATATTTTTAGTAAAAGCATTTAAAGGGCTTTTCCCCATGATTTATTCTTTTCTTATATAATATCCCACTAAATAAGTTTCTCTTCAGGAAGAGTATTCCATAAGAATATTTTCCTGTATGCATTTAGGGGTACTGGCTCCCAATTTTTCCAAATAATAATTGGTCAAGATATGTTAGCCTGTGGTAACACTTTACTCAGGTTTCCCTGATGCTGGTATAAGGGCTTCCAGTGGGTCTTCTTGAGGGCCTGGAAGAGGGTCCAAATATAGAGTAGGGATCAATCAATGTTTGTTGAGATAAAGCAGTGAGAAGCATATTAAATGTATCATTGAATAAATGTTATCTAGGATGGTATACACTTAATATATAATAATATTAACACATTAAATGTGATGATGGAGATCAATATTTAGTGACGTTGAACATTAAATTCCTTATATAAAAAATATGCTCCAGGTACAAAGCCATCCAGAAAACATTCACTACATTTTGCAGAGTTTATCTCTCGATGACCTGATTTCTGAGATTGTTTTCACATTATTCTTTATGAATTTTCAGTACCATTTGTCTTTTTGTAAAATATTCACCTATGCTATCTATGAAAAGAACACGTTTTTCATATTCAAATGAAAATAGCTTTGAGCTTCTAATGATTATATAAGTCATACATTTTCATGGAAAAACTTCAAATAATTCAACTAAGTCTACAGAAGACACTAAAACTTTCCTGAAGGACCATAACTCATATTGTAAAATTTGCTACTTTTACATCTCTGTAGACATACACAGATGTAATTTTACATCAATAGCTCATAATGTACATCCCAGTTTAATTTCAATATTTTTATTTCTACCTTTTTTTCCCTTAAGTTTCCCCTTATCCTCTCTTTTCACTCTATCACTCAGATAAGCAGTTTTATTGGGTTGGTATGTATCTTTCCTCAAATTTCACCCTGAACACAAAAAACCATTACTACATATAAAATATATGAAAATTTTTACTTTAATTTTTAGAAAGCGATCAAATTATATACAGTTTAGAGCATCTTGATTCACACTTAACACTTATGATGTTTCTATAATACCTGGGAAACCAGTTAAAGTATGTGTAAAGTTTTATCTACATAAATATATAAAACAAAAACAACCTAAGTCTGTTAGAGGTAGTTGACTTGTCACCAAAATAGAAACTCATGGCTCCTCAACAAAAATCAAGATTTAAGCCAGTTCACAAGCATAACCAAAAAAAAAAAAAAAAAAAAAAACCTGTTGCCGTGGTGTCTATTCCAACTCATAGCAACCCTATACGACAGAACAGAGCTGCCCCATGGGATTTCCAAGGAGCAGTTGGTGGATTTGAACTGCATAGAACCCTTTAAATGAAAGAAAAGTCTGTTCCCATTGAGGGGACCCTGTTATGCTGTCAAGAATCTGTACTCTGACTCATAATCCTAGCCTCTCCCAAGGGAAACTGAGGCTGTTTATGATACTGATCTACACTGGGTAGTTGAAACATCCAAAACATTGACAAGATTCTGGATACTGACTTTGAACTGGCACCAGTTTCAAAGAACATAAAATATCTTTATCCATTACTCATTGTAGGAACTAACGGAGGATATGGGATAAATGCAGTTTAATTTTTTTTCTTGAGGCATGTAACATACTTTAAAGTGCACAAATTCTTAAAATACAAGCTAATGAATTTCTACATGACCATGTTTTTGTTGTTGTTAAACATTGTTGAGTCAGTTCTGAATCATAGCAACCCTATGCATAACAGGTCCTGTACCATCCTCACAGTCATTGCCATGTTTGAGCCCATTTCTGTAGCCACTGTGTCAATGCATCTCATTAAGGCTTTTCCTCTTTTTCACTGACCCTTTACTTGCACATATAAATATCACCCAGATCAAGATATGAACTTTTCCAGCATCCTAGAAGGCTCTCTCCTGCCCCCTCCCAGCCAGCGCACACTCCCAAGATAACAACTATGCTGATACCTACTTCAAGAATAAAAACTTCTCTGACTTCTATCAAGTAGATTATTCTCCCAGTTTTGAATTTTAAATAAATGAAATCAAACGGTATGCAGTCCTTTGTAGCTAACCTCTATCTCTCAACATTGTCTTTGAGATTCATCCATGTTGTTGTGTAAATCAGTGGTTTAATTCTCACTGCTGTTTAGAATTCCATTATATAAATATGCTGCAATTTATTTATCTGTTCTACTTTTTAAGGACATTTGAGCTGTTTCCAGTTGTTATGGATTATGTTGCATCCCCACAAATAATGTGTTCAAATCCTAACCCCTTGTACCAGTAAATATGACACTGCGTGTAAAGAGAGGTTTTCTTTTGTTATGTTAATAAGGTCCTCCTAGTGGTGGGTGGATCCTAAATCTAACCACCTCTGAGTTATAATTAAAGAAAAATAGATATCGGGACACAAATGGTGAAGAGGACATATGAAGACAGATGCACATGGCAGATGCATCTACAAGCCCAGGAAATCCAAGGATCCCTAGCAGCTGAAACAGACAAAGAAGGATCTCCCCATAGGGCCATGCCTGAATTCACATTTCTAGCCTCCCAAACTGTGAGAAAATAAATTTCTGTTCTTTAAGGCCACCGATTTGTAGTAGCTTTTGTGACAGCAGCAATACATAATTAAGACACCAGCTTTTTGCTATTATGAATAAAGCTGCGGTGAACATACTCGTACAGGTCTTGTGGTAAATGTAAGCACTTAATTCTTTGTGCTCTGGGCCCCAAATATTCTCAAGTCAGGGATTGACACACAGTTAGCAATGTTTATTTATCAATATATGAAGGGGGATACCAAACCACAAAAGGAAATTGTAACTCCTTCCTGTGTCATAAGTTTGAAATTGTGTACCAGTCTTCAAGGGGACTGACCTATACGATTGGTACTTTGGGGACAGAGTAAACAGCAGACACACAATTGCTTTCCCTTGCAGGCAGCTCCCAGTGTTACTGAGGAATAAAGACAAACACACAGGAAACCATCTGGAAGTGACATAAATTACCAAGCTTCATGATGACCAAAGTTGAAAGCAGAGATTTCGTTGGGAGAGATGCTTTCAGATCCCTCTGATGCTCTTCCACTTGGATCACAATCCTTAGTTTGCCCTGCACCTATTCTATAGACCTAGAACTTTATAGGGGAGGGGTGAATCTTCTGCCTTCAGGACTCTTGAATACCAGGACCAATACTGCTTTCTTTTCTCCTTCCCCCTAGGGTGTCAAAATTTCCTTGAAAAATACATTATTTGAGTGAGTTATGTCTTGGCTTAGACACTAGGGTGGGTAAGGGTGGGAAAGACATGTATCTTCATAGGATATGGAAGTAGGATCCTTGCCCCATGAAGCCAGTGAAAGGGCAAATTCTATGAGTCAGAATTGACTTGATGGCAATGGGTTTTGGTAAAGAGAATGATAATGTAGAACCAAATTCCATTCTGTCCTGTGGGAAAAAACTGTGTCCAAACAGGATATAAAAAGGAAGAGGTTGGAGGATGGGGAAGGATATTTATCATTATTCACGGAATAGAAAAACACTCCTAGAAAGTTCTGAGACTCATTCTCAAGGTATGGCTCTGTTCAGGGGATAATATGGCTCTCCAAAGATTGGTAAAAGAAAGCACTAGGCAAGTGTTTGTCTTCAGGGAAGGAGAAGAAAGTGGGAAGATGGAAAATTTTAGTTTCTCCCTAATGATGACAACACCTGAATACTTAGTTGGCTGGAGCTGCCCCCTGATCCTGCCCTCTCTTCCTCTATCTCTGTACCCCTCCTAGATGTGAGAAAGTCTAGACCATGGAGTTGACTTCTGAATCCACGGAGCTGGAGAAGAACTTCGGCAATATGCCCCAACATTACTTTGCCTTGATGAAGATCCTTAACCAGTTCATTGGTGAGTTGCTCCCAAAAGAAAACTAGAACAGGGGATCACCAGAGAAAAGAAAATCCTTAGGTCCTACCTCACCTGGCTTCAGTTACTCCTCTGTCATTTTCTATGCTCACACTCACCCCACCCCTTTACCTGGCTCTCAATGTCACTCTCAGTTAAGTCATAGAAATCAAGAAAGAGGCAGCCTTAGGTGTCATCTACTCTTATGTCTGTATTTTTCTAAATAGGCACTCAGAAAAGTAAAATAATTTGTCCAAGTTATCAGGTAAAGTGACCTTGTAATTTAGTACCTAAATTGGAACACTCTTAAGAGTGAAGGGGAGTGCCATCAATATTTATGCATGGAAAATAAGCATAAATTAGACTGTTTCAGGAAAGCAGACACAGCATCACCTATACCTAGGCCATAATGCTGCCCTGCTCTGTATCCTTCTTAATTTCATGACCCTATTATTTTTCACTTTAAATTTTTTGTTGGTAAAACATTTTTTCATTAATGTAATATGTGTTGAATCACTGAGTGCCTGAATTGAGTTTGTTCCTCTGGACTCTGGGATGGGGCAGTAGGATTGGTGGGACACAAATGTAACTATGGACTCTATGGACTCTGGGGATAGGGTTCATGGTATGTGTATGTCCCTATGGCCTCTGGGACACATGTTTCCATTCGGGATCTATTGGAGGATTGTTGGGACTCCTATGTCCCCACAGGATACACCAGGATGCAACACCTTGTGCAGTACCCTGTGACAACGGTAATTTGTGGTGCAAGTCCATTACTTCTATTGCAAAGAGTTATTCAGGTTCCTTCATGAGGGCAGCATGGACTGTCAGTAGCAAAGTAGCTGCCACTGAACCCCAGAAGTAGCAGAAGTAGCTGAGCGCTGTATGTCCTTTGACTCAAGAAAGGGTTTTAACACATTCCATTTTTTCTGACTGTTGACTTCATCTAGCTCTTCTCCACAGAGACAGATGATATCAGAGAAGAATGGCAAGAGGACGAGGCTATGACCCAGACTGCCTGCCCTTACAGGGTCAAGAGATCATTATCTGTCCATATCAGGGTCAAGGTGAAAAGTGAGGCCGTTGTTCCCTTCCCTGTCTTAGGTGACATCCTGGCTTAAAAAGGTTAACAAAACCATGTTGTACAGGGGAAATTTAAAAGAGCAGGCTCTGTAAAGGCAGGCTAGCAGAGCAAGGCAGGGGTAATTAGCTATTTCTATCTCCTCTAGCTCCCCACTCTGGCTTCTCCCACCAGAGGACATGACCCTGGACCCTGAGACCACTCTTCCTAACCTAGTCCTGTCAGAAGATTGTTAAGAGTGTCAAGTTTGTGGAGACAAGACCCCAGGATCTCCTGACACACCAGGGTGTTTCACCTTGTACCCATGCCTCTTGGCTACTGAGAGTTTCACCTCAGGTCAATGCTACTGGGAGGTAGAGGTGGGCAACAAGACCCACTGGACAGTGACTATGTGCCAGGACTCCGTGAGCAGAAAGGGCAAGCTGTCTCCCTTGCCTGAGACAGACTACTGGTGGGTGCAGCCAAAAGAATGTTGTATCACTTACAATATGGAAACAGTTGGAGTAAGGCAGGGTCAAGAGCTATGGGTTTTCCTCCCTGCGTCCTGCTGGAATGTCCTCCTGTGTGCCCGGTGGCAGTCCTGAATCATCTAGGAGAAACGTCTTGGTTTCTAGGATGGTTTGTGTGGAGGAGTAGGGCTGGGCTGAGAGGAGAGCACATGCATCCTCCTCCTGACTGTCAGGGTGAGCAGCTGGTTCCCAGGGGATTGTCTCCCATGAAGTCCATCTGCTTTTCTATTACGTAAGGACGGTTTGAGAAGGAAGGTGAGGCTTTTCCAGAAACAAAAAGTCGACGGGGGGGATCTGTTTTCCTCAAACTGGAGGAGGGAACAGAAACCCCTATGCATCCTTTCTGGGGATTTTTTGGCCCAGGATAGTCTTGTTTCTTGAGGAAGATCACAGAGGTCTGTGTACCTTTAGGTTGAAAAAAGATGAATGACATTGCTCTCGTGGTTCCAGAAGTGCAAAGTATTTCTGGGACAGAGATTGGGTTTCGACAAGGGCATAGGGAAGGTTAGAGAAGGAAGTTTCCTTGGTCTATTCCCAGGCTAAGGTTACCGTTATGAGCAGACCTGGCCAGAAGTAGGAATGTGCTATAGGAATCAGGGAGAGGGAGAGGAGGTGAGAGGAAAGGACAGAAGAACCCTGGCCCCTGCCCAGCCTTTTAGCAGAGCTGACTTATTGCCTGCCTTCTTATAGTTGCCCTTCTCCAAGAAGTCAGTCACCTTGCTCTTCTTCAAAAGGCACATGGAGAGGCGGGGCCAAGATGGGTGACTAGGTAGAAGCTACCTCAGATCCCTCTTGCAATAAAGACTTGGAAAAACAAGTGAATCGATCACATACATGACAAATCTACAAACCCTGACCATAAAACACAGATCTAAAGAGCTGACCTGAGTGACAGAGACTGAGAATGAACTACCGCGGGGTAGCAATGACTGCTTTTGGAGCCTGGAGCCAGCGTCCCACTCAGAAAACCTTGGCGCCGGGCTTTGGACTGGGCGCAGGGGAGCTGAGCACGGCATCCTGAGACAGCGCAAACACGGGTCGCAGCCCTAACCCCCAGAAGTGACCTCGGGGGAAGCCCAGCCAGTGCACGCAGGCAGCGCAGCCACGTGGCTGACAGGAGAAGTCACCGGGAGACGGAAACTAGTTTTGGAGTTTAGAGTGTGGCGTCCCAGCTAGGGAATCTTGGCACTGGGCTTTGGACTGGGAGCGGAGGAACTTACCACGGCTTCCGAGACAGCACAAGCACGGGATGCAGGCCTGACCCTCGGGGGCAATCTCGACCCAGCCAATGCACACAGGCTACACATCCCTCGGGAATCTCAGATAAAACAGTCCTCACCAAGAAAGATAAGTAACTTTGTCTATATTCTGGGATGCTACGCTCTCCTATCTATCTGATCCCTCCCCTGGGAAAGGGGCTTCATTAACATTGGAATTTCCTGAGCCAGAGAGTGAAGTGCCCTGCAGTTTTTCCTTTTTTTTCTTCTTTTCCTAGCCCATTCTCCTGGCCTGAGAGAAGCAGCTACAAAAAAACCAGGGACCAAAACTCCTTCCCTAATTAGACTAAAAATAAAGAACCAGCTCCAGCCAAGCATATGTGATCCACAGTCTTGGGCTTTCATCCCTACAGGGAACAAGGTGGCTATTATAATGCAAAGGCATTTCTGATAGGGATCTGACTGTAATTGTTTTAGCAGATTACTGGAAAGACAAGTTTCCCAGGTCTGATATCTCTGCATATTCAACAGAGCCCTCACTGACCCACAACAGGAAACTGAGGGCTGAAGCTCCCCCCAGACCACCTAGCCTCCTGCCTTAGGGGTCTAAGGAGAGTGACACCTACCAGTCTGTAGAGGTACTGGCATTGGGGGCCTATGGTACAGCTGCAGAGCCCACCCACCAAAGTGCTTTAGGAATAGAGACACACCTACCTCACCTGCACTTGGGGGAAGCCTGTCACCATCCTGCTCCCCCTGGAGTGTAAACCCCTGCTGCTACTAGAATCTGGTGCACGCAACTATCACCACTACTTCTCTAGGTGGATAGGTGACAGTCTGCACCACACACTTGATGATGCAAAATCAGATTCTACTCAAGAATAGTGAATGGACTCTTAGGCTTATATACCTGGTAACAGCCCAAACGAGCTGGTAATAGGTCATAAGTGATTCAAGGGCTACAACAAGCAAGACAGCGCAATCTAGTAGCCCATCTACATATATTGAAAGAAAACAAAACAAGGTAAGACTCAGTGAGCAAATATAGAATAAATCACTACAATATCATAGTGATGGCTCGGAGACAGCAGTTGATGTCAAACCACATAAAGGAGCAGACCATGATTGCTTCTACAACTGCCCAAACTAAAGAATCAAAATCTTTCCCAAATTAAGATACAATCTTGGAATTGCCAGATGCAGAATATAAAAAATTAACTTACAGAATGCTTCAAGACATCAGGGATGACCTCAGAAATAAAATAAGGCAAACTACAGAAAAAAGCCAAGGAACACACTGATAAAGCAGTTGAAGAAATTAAAAAGATTATTCAAGAACATAGTGGAAAAATTAATTAGTTGCAAGAATCCATAGAGAGACAGCATTCAGAAATCCAAAAGATTAACAGTAAAATTACAGAATTAGACAACTCAATAGGAAGTCAGAGGAGCAGACTCGAGCAATTGGAAGGCAGAGTGGGAGATCTGGAGGACAAGGGAATTGACACCAATATAGCTGAAAAAAAATCCGATAAAAGAATTTAAAAAAATGAAGAAACCCTAAGAATCATGTGGGACTCTATCAAGAAGAATAACTTGCATGTGATTGGAGTCCCAGAACAGGGAGGGATAACAGAAAATACAGAGACAATAATTGAAGATCTGTTGGCAGAAAACTTCCCTGACATCGTGAAAGACGAAAGGATATCCATCCAAGATGATCATCAAACCCCATATATGATTGATCCCAAAAGAAAATCACCAAGACATATTATCATCAAACTCACCAAAACCAAAGGTAAAGAGAAAATTTTAAAAGCAGCCAGGGATAAAAGAAAGGTCTCCTACAAAGGAGAATCAATAAGAATAAGTTCAGACTACTCAGCAGAAACCATGCAGTCAAGAAGGCAATGGGATGACATATATAGAGCACTGAAGGAGAAAAACTGCCAGCCAAGGATCATATATCCAGCAAAACTCTCTCTCAAATATGAAGGCAAAATTAAAACATTTACAGATAAACATAAGCTTAGAGAATTTTCAAAAAACAAACCAAAGCTACAAGAAATACTAAAGGAAATTGCTTGGTCAGAAAATCAATAATATCAGATACCAGCCCAACACAAGGTTACGGAACTGCACATCTTGATATCAACTCAAACAGGGAAATCACAAAAACAAATTAAGATTAATTTTAAAAAGAAAAAAATGCTCAAAACAGGGAATCATTGAAGTCAATATGTAAAAGATCACAATAATCAAAAAGAGGGACTAAATACAGGAGGCATAGAATGCCATATGGAGAGGGAAACAAGGCGATATAGGACAATACAAGTTAGGCTTTTACTTAGAAAAATAGGGGTAAATATTAAGGTAACCACAAAGAGGTAGAACAACTCCATAACTCAAAATAAAAACCAAGAAAAACATGACTCAGCAAACATAAAGTCAACTACTATGAAAATGAGGAACACACAATTTACAAAGAAAAATGTCTCAGCACAAAAAAGTAAGTGGAAAAATGAAATTATCAACAACACACAAAAAGGCATCAAAATGACAATACTAAACACATAAAAAAAAATACTTATCTGTAATTACACTGAATGTAAATGGACTAAATGCATCAATAAAGAGACAGAGAGTCTCAAACCGGATAAAGAAACACGATCCGTCTATATGCTGCCTACAAGAGACACACCTTACACTTAGAGACACAAACAAACTAAAACTTAAAGGATGGAAAAAAATATATCAAGCAAACAATAAGCAAAAAAGAAGAGGAGTAGCAATATTAATTTCTGACAAAATAGACTTTAGACTTAAATCCACCACAAAGGATAAAGAAGGACACTATATAATGATAAAAGGGACAATTGATCAGGAAGACATAACCATATTAAATATTTATGCACCCAATGACAGGGCTGCAAGATACATAAATCAAATTTTAACAGAACTGAAAAGTGAGATAGACACCTCCACAATTCTAGTAGGAGACTTCAACACACCACTTTCGGAGAAGGACAGGACATCCAGTAAGAAGCTCAATAGAGACACAGAAGACCTAATTACTACAATCAACCAACTTGACCTCATTGACTTATACAGAACTCTCCACCCAACTGCTGCAAAGTATACTTTTTTTTCTAGTGCACATGGAACGTTCTCTAGAATAGACCACATCTTAGGTCATAAAACAAACCTTTGCAGAATCCAAAACATCGAAATATTACAAAACATCTTCGCAGACCATAAGGCCATGAAAGTGGAAATCAATAACAGAAAAATTAGTGAAAAAAATCAAATACTTGGAAACCGAACAATACCCCGCTCAAAAAAGACAGGGTTATAGAAGACATTAAGGAGGGAATAAGGAAATTCATAGAATGCAACGAGAATGAAAACACTTCCTATCAAAACCTCTGGGACAAAGCAAAAGCAGTGCTCAGAGGTCAATTTATATCGATAAATGCACACACACATAAAGAAGAAAGAGCCAAAATCAGAGAACTGTCCCTACAATTTGAACAAATAGAAAGTGAGCAACAAAAGAATCCATCAGGCACCAGAAGAAAACAAACAATAAAAATTAGAGCTGAACTAAATGAATTAGAGAACAGAAAAACAATTGAAAGAATTAGCAAAGCCAAAAGCTGGTTCTTTGAAAAAATTAACAAAATTGATAAACCATTGGCCAGACTGACTAAGGAAGTACAGGAGAGGAAACAAATAACCCGAATAAGAAACGAGATGGGCCACTTCACAACAGACCCAACTGAAATTAAAAGAATCATATCAGATTATTACAAAAAATTGTACTCGAACAAATTTTCAAATCTACAAGAAATGGATGAATTCCTAGAAAAACACTACCTACCTAAACTAACACAATCAGAAGTAGAACAACTAAATAGACCCATAACAAAAAAAGAGATTGAAACGGTAATCAAAAAACTCCCAACAAAAAAAAAGCTCTGGCCTGGACAGCTTCACTGCAGAGTTCTACCAAACTTTCAGAGAAGAATTAACACCACTACTACTAAAGGTATTGCAGAGCATAGAAAAAGATGGAATACTACCAAACTCATTCTATGAAGCCACCATATCCCTGATACCAAAAGCAGGTAAACACATCACAAAAAAAGAAAATTACAGACCTATATCCCTCATGAACATAGATGCAAAAATCCTCAACAAAATTCTAGCCAATAGAATTCAACAACGTATCAAAAAAATGATCCACTACAACCAAGTGGGATTTATACCAGGTATGCAAGACAAGGTTGGTTTAATATTAGAAAAACCATTAATGTAATCCACCATATAAATAAAACAAAAGACAAAAAACCACACGATCTTATCAATTGATGCAGAAAAGGCATTTGACAAAGTCCAACACCCATTCATGATAAAAACTCTCAGCAAAAGAGGAATTGAAGGAAAATTCCTCAACATAATAAACGGCATCTAAACAAAGCCAACAGCCAAAATCACCCTAAATGGTGAGAGCCTGAAAGCATATCCCTTGAGAACGGGAAACAGACAAGGATGCCCTTTATCACTGCTCTTATTCAACATTGTGCTAGAGGTCCTAGCGAGAGCAATTAGGCTAGACGAAGAAATAAAGGGCATCTGGATTGGCAAGGGGGAAGTAAAATTATCTCTATTTGCAGATGACATGATCTTATACACAGAAAACCCTAAGGAATCCTCCAGAAAACTACTGAAACTAATAGAAGAGTTTGGCAGAGTCTCAGGTTATAAGACAAACATACAAAAATCACTTGGATTCCTCTACATCAACAAAAAGAACATCGAAGAGGAAATCACCAAATCAATACCATTCACAGTAGCCCCCAAGAAGATAAAATACTTAGGAATAAATCTTACAAATATGTAAAAGACCTATACAAAGAAAACTACAAAGTACTAGTGCAAGAAACTAAAAAGGACCTACATAAGTGGAAAAATATACCTTGGAAAGACTTAATATAGTAAAAATGTTTATTCTACCAAAAGCCATCTGTACATACAATGCACTTCTGATCCAAATTCCAATGACTTTTTTTAATGTGATGGAGAAACAAATCATCAGCTTCATATGGAAGGGAAAGAAGCCTCAGATAAGTAAAGCATTACTGAAAAAGAAGAAGAAAGTGGGAGGCCTCACTCTACCTGATTTTAGAACCTATTATACAGCCACAGTAGTCAAAACAGCCTGGTAGTGGTACAACAACAGGCACATAGACCAATGGAACAGAAATGAGAACCCAGGTATAAATCCATCCATATATGAGCAGCTGATATTTGACAAAGGCCCAGTGTCAGTTAATTGGGGAAAAGATAGTCTATTTAACAAATGGTGCTGGCATAACTGGATATCCATTTGCAAAAAAATGAAACAGGACCCGTACCTCACACCATGCACAAAAACTAACTCCAAGTGGATCAAAGACCTAAACATAAAGACTAAAACGATAAAGATCATGGAAGAAAAAATAGGGACAACATTAGGAGCCTTAATACAAAGCATAAACAGAATACAAAACATTACCAAAAATGACGAAGAGAAACCAGATAACTGGGAGCTCCTCAAAAATCAAACACCTATGCTCTTCTAAATACTTCACCAAAAGAGTAAAAAGACCACCTACAGATTGGGAAATAATTTTCAGCTATGACATCTCCAACCAGCGCCTGAGCTCTAAAATCTATATGATTCTGTCAAAACTCAACCACAAAAAGACAAACAACCCAATCAAAAAGTGGACAAAGGATATGAACACGCACTTCACCTAAGAAGATATTCAGGCAGCTAACAGATACATGAGAAAATGCTCTCGATCATTAGCCATTAGAGAAATGCAAATTAAAACTATGATGAGATTCCATCTCACACTAACAAGGCTGGCATTAATCCAAAAAACACAAAATAATAAATGTTGGAGAGGCTGAGGAGAGATTGGAACTTTTATACACTGCTGGTGGGAGTGTAAAATGGTACAACCACTTTGGAAATTTAACTGGCGTTTTCTTAAAAAGTTAGAAATAGAACTAACATACAAACCAGAAATCCCACTCCTCAGAATATAGCCTAGAGAAATAAGAGCCGTTACATGAACAGATATATGCATACCCATGTTTATTGCAGCTCTGTTTTTTTTTTTTTTTTTTACAATAGCAAAAAGCTGGAAGCAACCACGGTCTCCATCAACGGACGAATGGTTAAATAAATTATGGTATATTCACACAATGGAAGACTACGCATCAATAAAGAACAGTGACAAATCTGTGAAACATTTCATAACATGGAGGAACCTGGAAGGCATTATGCTGAGTGAAATTAGTCAGAGGCAAAAGGACAAATATTGTATAAGACCACTAGTATAAGATCTTGAGAAATAGTATAAACTGAGAAGAACACATACTTTTGTGGTTATGAGGGGGGGAGGGAGGGGGGTGGGAGAGGGTTAATTACTGATTAGTCAGTAGATAAGAACTACTTTAAGAGAAGGGAAGGACAATACTCAATACACAGAAGGTCAGCTCAACTGGACTGGACCAAAAGCAAAGAAGTTTCCAGGATAAACTGAATGCTTCAAAGGTGAGCGGAGCAAGGGTGGGGGGTTGGAGACTATGGCTTAATGGCACTTCTAAGTCAATTGGCAAAATAATTCTATTATGAAAACATTCTGCATCCCACTTTGAAATGTGGCGTCTGGGGTCTTAAAGGCTAACAAGCGGCCATCTAAGATGCATCAATTGGTCTCAACCCACCTGGATCAAAGGAGAATGAAGAACACCAAGGTCACATGATAACTATAAGCCCAAGGGACAGAAAGGGCCACATGAACCAAGACTTACATCATCCTGAGGCCAGAAGAACTAGATGGTGCCCGGCCACAACCAATGACTGCCCTGACAGGGAGCACAACAGAGAACGCCTGAGGGAGCAGGAGAACAGTGGGATGCAGACCCCAAATTCTCATTAAAAAACCAGACTTAATGGTCTGACTGAGACTAGAGGAATCCTGGCAGTCAAGGTCCTCAAGCCTTCTGTTGGTCCAGGACAGGAACCATTCCCGAAGACAACTCATCAGACATGGAAGGGACTGGACAACAGGTTGGAGAGAGAAGCTGATGAAGAGTGAGCTGTTTGTATCAGGTGGACGCTGGAGGCTGTGCTGGCATCTCCTGCCTGGAGGGGAGATAGGAGAGTAGAGAGGGTTAGACACTGGCAAAATCGTCACAAAAGGAGAGACTGGAAGGAGGGAGCGGGGCTGACTCATTAGGGGGAGAGTAAGTGGGAGTATGGAGTAAGGTGTACATAAGCTTATATGTGACAGACTGACTTGATTTGTAAACTTTCTCTTAAAGCACAATAAAAACTATCAAAAAAAAAAAAAGGCACACGGAGAGGACCATCTGCAGAGCCCTGGTCATCTCCCTGTGAGCTGGCACGGATCTTGGAGGTGGGAGGGACCAAGGAAAACCAGAGAGAGCACTGGCAACCGGCCACCTTCCTCCTCCGTCCCCAGGGACTCTTCGGTAAAGAGAATTTTGTCATGGCTACTCTTCCCTCCTCATCCCGGGCCTGACCTGCGCCCAGTGCCAGAGATGTGAGATCCCCTGCCAGGGGCTATGATTGAGGAGCAGGGAGTGGGGGAAAGCCAAGTGACCCCCTCCTTGCTTTATGGGTGTGGGGCATAGGATTTGTAGGAGCAGAATTTCTCTTGCCTGATTCAATTGTCAATCCCACCTGGACAAACTAAAGTTTGGATTTGACTTTTATTCCCAACCCGGGCAGTAGTAAATGCTTAATAATAGATGTTATTTGGCTTCATGAAGGACATGGTTCCCATCACCATTCATTCAGCAAATATTGATTTTCTGGGATGTGTCTAGTATTGTGCTGGATTCGTTATTTTCATTAAAATTTCAGTCAGTTGGGACAGACTAATAGAAACAATTAAAATAGAGTAGAAAAATTATTGAAGTGTAGTAGAGTGCTGAGTTACTTATGCCACTGGGGTGAGGTTCATGATAAGCAAAGGGAGTGGGAAGTAGACATTCTAGGCATGTGTGAGGACTCCAGACAAGAAGGCTTGTGGTGCTGTAAGGAAATGGGGGCTCAGAAGGCTGAAGTTTGAGGGAAACAGAGGCAAGACATGAAGCTGGAGAGGGAAACTGAGGCCAGATCTGAAGAGTCTTCTTAAGGAGTTTGGACTTTATATTAAAAGGTACGCAGACATTGGTGGGTTTTATGCAGGGGCCTGACACCTTTGAATCTGCACTTAAAGGAGGGAAAATAGAAAAAGAATTACTTACTGAAAAGCAGTAGAGGCAAAACTGGGTACAGGAGATCTTTTCTCCTGCTAAACCTGGGCATCCTCTTCCTTTTTTCCCATATCCACCCCAGGCCGCAAGGGACAGCACTAGATGGTAGAGACCTGCCTAAAATGACAGCGCTGCCAACAATTTCTTAATGATCCCAGGTATCTGCTCTGTGGAGACTGGCCTGAAGCACAGCTGGGCAGCCACACAGGTGAGAGGTGGTATTCTTTTAAGAGTAGACTGGGAGAGTAAGATTGGAAGAAAGGAAACCAGTTAGGAGGCTATTCTAATCACCCAGGTGAGAGATGATAGTGGCTTGGACTAGGATGTTAACAGTGAAGATAGACAGAGGTATTCAGATTTTTTGTATAGTACTTTGAACGTATAGCTCATAGATTTCCTGATGAATTAGCAATGAGATTTGAGGAAAAAGTGAGGATACACAAAATTCCACAGAAGTTTAAGCAGTTTCGGTATATGCACTGCAATAATCAGAGCAATACTAATCTGTATTTCGAGGAGACAGAATATTTTATGACTTCCTGTCTGGCCAGAATATTGAAAGAATCCATGCATCTCCAGTTGGACGGGAGGAATGGAGGTGGTTAGGCCTAGGCTACCATAGTTTTTGCATAACACTAATATTTGCCTAACGATCTAGTCTTTGAAACCTGACCATGTGGATAAGTAAGGAGTAAGTGTATATATATATATATACATATGTATATATATATATATATATCCATACACATGTAGCAAAACAAGGAAGAAATACTAAAAGCAACTACTGTCCTCATTTCTGCAACTGGTCTCGCGGTCATATCTGGTATTTAGTACTACCTTCTTCCACCACCCATTCAGCAAATTCCCTTTATCCTCAGCAAGCACCTCAGCTGGTCACGGTTCTTTGCCTGGTGGGATGACTGGGCCAAAGGGTCTGGGCCATTACTAGTCATGTCAGAATTGATTTGCTGTAGTTTTCCATTGCTTTTAATCACAGGACATGGAAGTACCAATAGATGTCCCTAAGGAATCTCCTGTATTCCAAACATACTCTTCTTTACTGCCAGTATGTAATATTTATCCAATTTTCTCCTGGTAATAATGATCAATCATAATAGCCAGTGCGGTAACTTCCTTCTTTGTCCATTGATCCAGAGGTATGAGGAGCTCAAAGTGGCTGAGAGGCATTCTTAATTTTCAGTTCAGTGCAATAAGTGTTGTTTCTCCTGGTGGGACCATTACTCCCTTTGGAAATAAAACCTGTAGACCTGCAGAGCTCAGGATTGCAGGGACAGGAAGCAAAAATTTTGTGATTCGCTCACTGGGGGTAATAGTGGTGCCACTCACATTCCACCTCTTGATTCCTGGACCTGTGAATCCTGGCTATGGGAGAAACAGCACCATATATTGGATGCTGGTTTTGAGCATTATCAGCCTCCTGGAGAACATTCCCCCAACACTGCAAGGTATTTCCACCTACTTGGCACTATAATTGTGACTTTAAAAGGCCATTCCATCGTTCTATCAACCAGCCACTTCAGGATGATGGGGAACCTGGTTCTGCATGTTGGGAGGATTTTCTTTCACCACGGTCCTCCAGGGAGGTCCCAGAAAGAGGTTGCAGTGCTGCTACTGTACACTTTCAAGTAGTGTCTGCATATTGGGGAGAACCATCTGTAAACCAAGGGTGAGTTTTCTCTTCCACAGTCAACCAATTATAAAGGAATCCCCATGAGGCCACAGGTGAAAACAGGGAGAGGGAAGTTAATGTAGCAGGAGTGGAGACCATAGACATTTGGGCCACTTCCTCATGCAACTTACTAGTCCCTTCAGGTCCTGTTCAAGCCTAATCTTGTATATAACACTTCCATTTAATGATGGAGTATTGCTGTGCACATTCACCTTTATGACTCCGTGGGTCAGATAATGCTCAATTTATGATTAGCACCTCAGGTCGCATAGTGACTTGGTAGACCATGGTTAAGCATTTATTCTCTACTAAGGCCCAATAACAAGCCAAAAGCTGCTTCTCAAAAGGAGAGTAGTTATCTGCAAAGGATAGCAGAGCTTTGCTCCAAAATTCAAAAGGTCTGCACTGTGATTCACCAGTGGAGGCCTGCCAAAGACTCCAACCCAAAACTGTTGCACAGCAATCTCTTATTCCGTCCCCTACACAAAACTAACAGCTTCCGAGTCACTTGATAATAGGCTGGAGTACCACACCCAAGTAAGGGATGTGTTGCTGCCAAAATCCAATGAGATCCACCAGGCATTGTGCCTCCTTTTTAGTTAAAGGAGTGGCCAGATGCAGCACCTTATCCTTCACTTTAGAAGCAATATTTTGACATCTCCCACACCATTGGACCCCTAGAAATATAACTGAAGTGTAAGGTGCCTGAATTTTTGTCTGGTTAATTTCCCACCCACTAGCACACAAACAGAGCCCTGTTGACAAGTGGTTAAGAGCTACACCGGGCTACAGCTGCTAAGCAAAAATCAGCAGTTCGAATCCACCAGCCGCTCCTTGGAACCCCTATGGGGCAGCTCTAATCTGTCCTGTAGGGTCACTATGAGTCAAAATCGACTCAACATCTACGAGATAGCACACAAACATCTTACCAGTAAGTCTAGAGTCATCGATACTTCTTCCCTACTAGGTCCAATCAGCATAACGTCATTAATGTAAGAGATTAGAATGATGTCTTCTGAAAGGGAAAAGCAATTAAGTCCCCTGCAATCTAAATTATGACACAGGGCTGGGGAGTTGATATACCTGTGAGGTAGGACTCTAAAACAAACAAAACCCTTTGCCTTCGGGTCAATTCTGTCTAATAGTGACTCTATAGGACAGATTAGATCTGCCCCATAGGGTTTCCAAGGAATGGGCAGTGAAGGTGTTTTGCTAGCCTTGCCACGTGAAAGCAAACAGGAATCAAGAAAAAGGCACTGACTGGCCAGGTCAATAGCAGTATACCAGGTACCAGGAGATTTATTAATTTACTAAAGCAATAAAACCACATATGGAACAGCAGCTGCAATTGGACTCAGCACCTGGTTAAGTTTTCGATAATCTGCCGTCATTCTCCAAGATCCACCTGCTTTTTGCACAGGCCAAATAGGCAACTTAATGAGGATGTGGTGGGAATCACCACCCCTGCATGCTTGAAGTCCTTTATGATAGCACTAATCTCTGCAATCCTTCCAGGAATGTGGTATTCTTTGTGGTTTATTATTTTTCTAGGTAGGGGCAGATCTAATGCCTTCTACTTGGCTTTTCCTACCATAATAACTCTTACTCCACATGTCAGGGAAACAATGTGGGGGTTCTGTCAGTTGCTGAGTATATTTACTCCAATTAAGCATTCTGAAACTGGGGAAATCACTACAGGATGAGTTTGGGTACCTACTGGACCCACTGTGAGATGGACCTGAGTTAAAACTCCATTAATAACCTGATCTCCATATGCTCCTACTCTGACTGGAGATCCACAGTGACCTTTTGAGTCTCCTGAAATTAGTGTCAGTTCAGAGGCAAAACCAAAATACCCATTGCCTTTGGGTCGATTCTGATTCATAGTCACCCTATAGGACAGAGTAGAACTTTCCCATAGGGTTTCCAAGGAGCTGTTGGTGGATTTGACCTGCTGACCTTTTGGTTAGCTGCTGAGATTTTAACAACTGCACCACCAGGGCTCCAGTTCAGAGTCAGTGTCCAGTAATCCCCATAAAGTCTGGTTGTTTCCTTTTCCCCAGTGAACAGTCACTTTTGTAAAAGATCCCTTCGGGGAAGGCTGTGAGAAAGAAAAAGAGTATAAATTTTTACAGTGGGGTGGAGTCCCTCTTGAAAGGAACTCAGTCTCCAATTCATTCAAGGAGTTGTGGGTCTGTAAACCGGCTCAAGTCTCAAAATTGATTGAGGGGCTGTGACTCTCTATTCTTGCAATTCAAGTTAGACTGCCATTCATGTGACCTAGAATTCTTCTTCTTGTACAGATGAAGTAAAATTTTAGTAGATTTCTCATCTATTGCCCTTTAGGGATACCATGACTAAGTAGCCAATGCCATAAGTCTGTACATGTCAGATTATTCTGGTTACTGCTTTGACTCCACTGTCTGTTATGGTAACCATGCCCAGTTTAGCTTGTTGATTAAGTGCTGCCACTTGGCTCCTAGCACCACAGGGTCCAATCAGCCCCATTAAAGCTAGATGTCTTAGTACAGTTAGGGCAGTTCCCTCTCTCAAATCCGACTTACATAATATAGCAATCAGAGCAGTCTTTAAGGTTGCTGGGGCTCCCTTCACGAATTTTTTCTTCATTGTTGTGGTAAAAGGTGTGCCCTTTGGGCACTCCATGTGTGGATCTGTGGGTCCAACCTAATAAATCCACTCTAACATGTCAGTTTCCCTAAGCCTTCCACAGTATACCAAAGCAGGTCTGGCATTTCAACTTGATTTAGTGTCAGCCACTGCTTAATCCATGCTTCAGTGAACCAACCAGATAAACTATTAGATCCTTTTCTAACCTCTTGAGCTGAAACATTGAATGAAGAATCTGTGCTTAGTAGGCCCATATCAATACAATCAGACTGATCCAACTTTATGTTCCTTGCACCATTATAGCACAACCTTAATAGTTATTCCCATGCATATTTCTTAGGTTTCTGTTTGTATTTATTAGAAAAATCAAGCAGCTCTTCTGGAGTGTAGCATACCTCCTCCTGGGCCACACTTTGTACTTCACCTCTTGGGGCTCCCTAGGATCTAAGTCTAGTAATAGGTCTAGAAGCAAAAATGGGTGGTGGGGCGGGTCCTGGGGACACTCAGCAATGTCTTTTAAGGCATCTGCCTCAGGTGATGCCCCAGGCACCACCCCAGGTGATATCTCAGACAAAGAATCTTCAGGAACAGCTGGGTTAATCTCATCAGATGGGAGTGAAAGGGATAATGGTTTTACTGGGGAGCATGGTTTAGGAAACAAGATGGAGTAATGCCTTCAGATGAAAGTAAGAGGGTTGGTTCTGTTGGCAGGGGTTATTCAATGGAATTTAGAAGCTCAGTGTCCCCAGCTTCCTGATTACCTGCTCATATGTCCCTATCCCAAGTTTCAGGATCCCATTTCTTCCCAATCAATGCCCTCACTTTAACTTCAGGCACGATTTGAAATTGGGAATTTACTGGCACTGTAATTCAGCCATTCTTACAATAAGCACTCTTAGTTTGGTTTTTGCCGATACCAACTCTGTTACTACAAGAAATAATGCTTTCTTTCAGGGCACAAGAGGCAACTCTTAGGACTTTTATGTGATACTTGAGCTGTGACTCTGAAGCCCTAAGCTCATTTCTTTCTTTCACCACTTTGTCTAGTGAAGGTAGGACCAACCAACCAGCTTCCTTATACTTCACATTCTGACAAAATTGCAGAAAAGTATCAAATACGCAATCACCCAGAGCTTTGTCTCTCACAAATATTTGATCCATCGGTGGTGATACTTTGCATTATGTGTAATGCCACCAACACGCCATGGATTAGCAATACCCTCTTTACTATTGGAGACAGAGTCATCAGTGCCTTTAGGGCTACCCAGACTTGAGAACCAATTCAAAAAACTCATCCTTAACGATTTTGTTCCTCTAAAACCAGCCTTGGTACCAAATGTCTTAGGCTGGGTTTTCTAGAGGAGCAAAACCAGTGAAGTGTATATATAGAGAGGGAGAGAGAAACACTTATTTCTAGGATATGACTCACACTGTTGTGGAGACTGGCGAGTCCTAAATCCGTGGGTCAGGCATCACTGCAGTTTTTTTCTAACTCATGTGGTTCCAGGAGCCATCAAACTCAAAATCGGCAGTTCAGACAGCTGACATCTGGCTCATGGGGTTGCAAGAGCTGGTGAATCACAAATCTGCAGGTCAAACATCAGGATGCTGGCTCGCATCCCATGAACTGGAGGTCAGAGGATGATGAGTCAGATGTAGGATGCAGAGAAAGTGAGATTTGCCAGAATATGCTTATATATTTATGCAGGCCACACCTTCAAGGAAACCACCCTTTTAGCTGATTGGGTGCTCACAATAGATCACATCATGATTAGTGATTATATCATATCTGCTGAGTCACTGAGAATCATGGTCTAGCCAAGTTAACACATAAACTTAACCATCACACACAGTCACCTTATTCTGGTGTTTCAGCCAATCCTACTGTTGGCACCACACCATCTGGTCCTGGTTGAGAAGAGGCAATGTAATGGATTCAGTTTAAGGTTGCTTTGTTGTCTTCTGAAGAAACCAACAAATATTGCAAAGGGTGTACCTACCATAAAGAAGCAAAGTGCTTCCTCGTTGCTTCCAATTGTTCACAGAGGGTAGTTCAAAGTGCAGTAGTATTGGTAGCCAGTAAAACTGAGATGACCACAAGGTAAGAGGAGCCCGTAACTATGGGCAAGCTCACTGCTTTTGGTAAAGCCAAAGATGTCAGCACCCAGAAACAACTCACACCCCATATAAGGGAGTACATCTGTTATCCAGCCCACAGTGACTCCTTGGTCTGTTGTGTGGGTTCTCTGCCTTGACATTCATAGGTGTCAGCAGTACCAGTCTCTAACATACACCTGTGCAATAATACCTAGAAATCTCTCTCTTTATGCCATTTCGGGATGCTGTTAAGAAGAGGGGGAGTCAGTGGTCTAACACAGACAGGGTCCAATCATGGCGTTATCAAGGGATATAAACAACTCCTGGGTGTGACTCATAGTAACTGAACAGGGGAATGTGTATGACTTGTCTGGTGGACATCTTCCTAGTATAGCATCTAAACATGCCGTTCCCAACCCTCCCCCTGCTGCTCATTGTGGTGGCAACAGCAACTCACTTTTGTTGATCTGGTACTGGTACACATTTAACATAGTGTGAGTATGGATAATATGATTCAATTTCTCAGAGTCTGATGACCCCCACATAATTTGATGATCTGCAGAGCTGAAAGATCAGACAGCAAAACAGTTACTCCAGCAAGCTGCACCGTAAACTTAGTAAAAAGACCAACATTTTCCACCTTAACTATAAACCTGGGCATAAATTTATGAAGCATCTGTTTTCAGACGCTGGATAACAGACATCCAGGAACTGCAATCCCTAAGAGAAGGAAAGCATGAGATGAGCCCGACTTTTGCCCCAGCCCTCTACCTGGGGACAATTCACCCATGGCACAGGGAGGTAGAATCCAAGTAGAATATATTAATTCTGCTGTGTGAGGAGGCAAAGGCCAGAATTGAGGGCTGCTGAAGTGGGAGAGGTCAGGGTTGGGTACAGAGAGGAGAGAGCTACGGGTGGGAGAGGGGTGGCAGAAGTCTCTGTGCGAGTTACCCTGGGATCCTAGGCCAACTGCTGAGCTGCATTTACTTAGGGCTTGCCAGAGGGCACCTGCTATAGGACTGAGTGACCATACTCACTATGGATCACACAGGGAGACCTTGCTGAAAACCCCAGAAATTTAGCTAAGACACCAGACATGCCACAGTTTAGAGTGAGGACTGTGCCCTAGAGTGAGAGCTGAAAACCAAGTTCTAACAGGATCAAGGTGAGCTGCCAGTGAATTAACTACCTGCCAAAAGAAACTATTTTTAAAGGAAGACACCATAATCCAGTATGAAAGATTTTTTGTTTGTTTGTTTTTTTAACTAACGTGGTTTTAGAGTAATTACCTGATAGTAAAATTTGCTGTTTTCCTCTCCCCAGCATCCATTTCTCCTGTTGGTAATATGATCCACAATTTTCTTCTCCCTCACTTGCAGACAGTGTGTTTTGGGTGGACTTGCTCCAAATCCAATTGTAGAATTGGGCAACTGACCCAGGCCCATGTCATCAGAGCATCCAACGCCCACTCAGCATGATCGGTGGGGATATGTAACACCTATGCTCTTCAGTTAAACATCACAGCTCATGCCAGAGAAAATAATTTATGCACAATACTAGACACCTCAGAGAAGCTCTCAGATGACCAAAGAACCAGTAGCAATGCCCACACCACACTGTGCAACTATTCAAAGAATTCATCCACCACTTTCACTGTTGGGCGCACAGCAGCCGCCCCACCGGTGCTGGGCATGGGACCTCTGCTGCTCTGCCAGTAGTGCTCATAGAAAGCTGGGCACCTCTACTGACTCATTTGCCACATGAAGGATTCTGGAAGATGTCTGCTTCCTCCCATCACTGTCTCTGAAACAAAGTCTAGCACAGGTGTGGCTGATTGGCAGGCTCAAGATCACATGTCTGTGCTCTAGCATCAGGGAAAGTTTGAAAATTAAATTCTGGCTTCTTACTTTTCTTACATACTTTTCTTCCCATACTTACATTTTGGGAAATTCCCCCAAATAAGAAGGTTAATATAGATCCTGGGCTGCTGTCAAGCATGTTAGATATCCTATGCCAGCAGTTCTTGAAGTGTAGTCCTCGTACCACTAGGGGCCTCCCAGTCCTCTTCATAATGTCTTAGTGTCTTAGTGCTGCTGTACAAGAAATTCCACTAGTGGGTGCTTTTACAAACAGATTTATTTTCTCACAATTTAGGAGGCGAGAAGTCTGACTTCAGGGCACTGGCCCTAGGAGAAGGTTCTCTCTGTCCACTCTTGGGGAGAATCCTTGTCTCATCTTCTATAACCTTGGCATTATCTAGTTCCTTGGCAATCTTGATGTGGCATGTATCTTTCTCACTTCTGTGCCTAATCTGCTCTTTTTGTATCTCAAAAGTGGGTAGGTTTAAGGTACACCCTACACTGCTATGATCTCATTAACATAACAAAGAAAACCCTATTCCCAAACGGGATTACATCCACAGGCATAGTGGTTAGGATTCTAAGCATATTTTTGGGTAACGAAATTCAATCTATAACAAATCCTAATACTAAGATTTTTTTTTTTTTTTTTGCCTTTTCACTGTGTTGACATGTGCATTGACAGTGCAAAACCAAAAAAAAAAAAACCAAGCCCACTGCCGTCGATTCGATTCCAACTCATAGCGACCTTATACCAGTGGTGGGTAAATCCCTGGTGCCTCCAAACAAATCAAGGCCACAGTAATAATCTGTTCCCCCCTCCCAAACACAACGCACTTATAGAGACCCTATAGGACAAAGTACAGCTGTCCCACAGGGTTTCCAAGGCTATGAATCTTTAAGGAATTAAGACTGCCACATCTTTTCTCCCTTGGAGCAGCTCATGGGTTCAAACCCCCAACCTTTCAATTAGCAGCCCAGTGCTTTAACCACTGCGCCATCAGGAATCCGATGAACACAAAGGGGAAAGAACAACCTAGCTGAAACAGTAAAAGTTCTGAATTTTACTCAGCCTCAACTCCTGAGTATTTTAATCATCTCTGGGACAAATTTGGAAGTGTGCACAAAGCACTTGTGCTACGTGCTGAAGTGCAATTGTTGTCTCCAAGAAAAGCACATGTGGACTGTTGAATTGTGAGCTGAACCAGTTGCTTTTTCTGTGGAACACTATTTTTTCTTGAAACAATGGCTGACACAACCATGTCTATTCTAGCCTGGTGTTTGGCATTTATTCAAAAATGAACAAAGTGAGTCTGCCTCTTCAGGGAAATCAACCAATAGTACTTGTTGCCATTGATAAAATTCAAGCTTTCAAAGAAAAAATTATTTTTTGGAAACCTTGTAACTGCCTGTATTAGTTTCCTACTGTTGCTGTATTAAGTTACCATAAAAATAAGTAGCTTAAAACAATGCAAATTTACTGTTTTACAATTCTGAAAGTCACTAGTCTTGAATGGGTCTAGGCTAAAAGTCAAGGTGTCAGGAGGGCTGTGTTCCTTTTAGAGGCTCTAAGGGAGAATCTCTTTCCTTGCTTTTTCCAGCTTGTACAGGCCGCCTGGAAACCCTGGTGGCTTACTGGTTAAGTGCTACGGCTGCTAACCAAAGGGTTGGCAGTTCGAATCCGCCAGGCCTCCTTGGAGACTCTATGGGGCAGTTCTACTCTGTCCTATAGGGTCACTATGAGCCGGAATCAACTCAGCAGCACTGGGTTTGGTTTCTTGGTCTGGTTAGAGGCCACGTAGGAGTCATGGTGGAAACCCTGGTGGCGTAGTGGTTAAGTGCTACGGCTGCTGACCAAAGCGTCGGCAGTTCGAATCCGCCAGGCACTCCTTGGAAACTCTATGCGGCAGTTCTACCCTGTCCTATAGGGTCGCTATGAGTGGTGGTTCATTGGTTAAGGGTTCTGCTGCTAACCAAAAGGTGGGCAGTTCAAATCTACCAGCTGCTCTTCAGAAACCCTGTAGGGCAGTTCTACTTTGTCCTATAGGGTTGCTCTGAGTAGGAATTGACTCAACAGCAACTAGTTTGGGTTTGGGGGAGTTTAAATGCTGCCTACATTGTCTCATGGCCCCTTCCTTCGTCTTTAAAGCCAGCAGCTTAGCATCTTCAAATCTCACTGACTCTCCTACCTCCCTCTTATCAGGACCCTTGCCCTTATTAGACTCACCTTGATACCCCATGGAGCCCTGGCAATGCAGTGTAAGAGCTCAGCTGCTAATCCAAAGGTCAGCATTTCGAATCTACCAGCCACTCCTTGGAAACCCTATGGGGCAGGTCTACTCTGTCCTGTAAGTTGGTTATGAGTCAGAGTCGACTTGACGGCAATGGGTTTAGATACCCCTTGACAATCTCCCCTTCTCAGGATCCTTAATCAAAGTTCCATTTGCCTTGTAAGGTAACACATTCACAGGTTTCACGGATTAGGATGTGGATGTGTTGGAGGGGGCACTACTATTCTGCAGAGCCCTGGTGGTGCAGTGGCTAAGAGCTCAGGCCACTAACCAAAAGCCTGGCCGTTCAAATCCACCAGCCGCTCTTTGGAAACCCTGTGTAGCAGTTATACTCTGTCCTATAGGGTCTCTATGTGTCGGAAATGACTCAATGGCAACTGCTTTGTTTTGCTTTGCTTGTTATTCTGCCTACTATGCCCCCACTGTGATTTCAAGAGCTTTCCAATAGTTAGGATTTTTTACTAGATTTGTAGTGACTTTAATGAGTGCAATTTTTTGGTATTGTACAAAGGGTGTCAACATTTGGAAGATCTGCATAACTAAGTGAACCAATATTTTCCAGATGACAAAGGCATGATATTATGAAGTTATACATAAGTAAAAGACCCACACAAAAAAAGTGCGAGATAGAAGAAAGGATTTTTTAATAACATTTCCCATAATGTTTAAATTTTATCATGTGCAGTAGAGAAAACAGATAAACACAAGAAGCTAAGAGTACAAAATATCAGCCATAATCACAAGCAGTTATGTGCATCATATGTATACATGTATCATGCTTTTAACCATATCCTAAATATTTACCAATTCAAAGTCTCAATATGGTGAATATTTTTGTAACCAAGAATAACACCACCTCAATCAGGAAAGAAATACGACCTTGCCTTTCATGGGCACAAAAAAATTCATTTAAAAAATTGCTGTTCTTCTTGGGTACCATTAAGTCAGTTCCAATTCATAGCAACCCTATGCACAACAGAACAAAATACTGCGTGGTCCTGCGCAATCCTCACAATCCTTGTTATTAAAGAAATTAATTAAAAAAAGATAAAAATGACAGCGGGCCTCTGGATAAAGGTGTTGGCAAAATTACAATTAAAATACAGGACCATGCCACTTATTTAAACTGGGTCATTTGTCTTGGTGGATTTCTCACAAAGTGTATTTGCTTGATTGCATCTTTGTGTTGTTGTTAATGTGCTCCTTTAGTCCCCATTATTTTCTACAAATTGGTTGTTAAATTCAGCAATCGGGGTTTGTGTACAAGAGGTTGGATATATATTAACCCAAGCTCTTTTCTCCTAACATTCATCCAAAGCCACCTAATCCACAAGAATTCCTCTTTGTAGGACCAAATGTAGAGTTGCTACAAAGAGTTGATGGTACTTGCGGCAATATGTCTTTTGGGTGTGTGCTTGTTGAGGTAACTGATCATGACACCTGTTTTTTTTGTTTCTTTTTTTAATGTTTTTAAAAAAATGTGGTAAAAATTTGCCAGTTAGACATTTTTTTACATACACAATTCAGTGACACTGATAACATTAACCATTTTGTGCAACTATCACCAGTATCTGTTGCCAAATATTCCATCACCATTAGCAGATATTCAATGCTTCCTAAATAATGACTTCCCCTTTCCTCTTTCCTCCTGCCTCTGGTAACCACTAATAAAATGGACTCTATACATTTGCCTATTCTAGGTATTTCATATAAGATCATACAATATTTGCTCTTTGTGACTGACTTACCTCACTCAGCACTTTGCTTTCAAGGTTCATCCATGTTGAAGCATTTATCAGGACGTCATTTCTCTTTGTAGCTGAGTAATATTCCATTGTATGTATATATCACATGTTGTTTATCCATTCATCTGTTGAGGGACATTTAGGTTGTTTCCACATTTTGGCTTTTGTGACTAGTGTTGCTTTATTGTCTACACTGGAGACTCCATTGTGACTCCATTGTGGGTCCATGCTTGTTCAAGATCCAGCGAATAACAACACAGTTTGTCAGCACTGTATTTCTCCCTTGGACTGCAAGATAAAGCCGGTCTAGGCACTGTGAACTCTGCTTTCTCCTCTGGGATCTTCACTGCATTCTTTAAATTTGGGCTGTGCAGAGGTGGCTTCTACAGAGCATAGTTATCAGTGAGTCAGGCCATCCAGGGAGGGCAGAGAAGAAGTAGACAGTAGCTGTTCAATGCTGGGGAAATCCAGGGTAAGATCATGCCCCCCGCCATATTGAGGGGCACAATGGCAGTTCCAATGGGAGCTGTGGCGATTGGTATGTGCTCCAGTGTAGGCTGCCTTGGGGCTGTCAGTGGCCACAGTCCCACTTATGGCTAATGGATGAGACTTCCTGAATAAGCAAAGTCTTTTTGAGCACCATATCATCACACTCTGCTAGTGGTATAACCAAAAAACTAAACCCACTGCCGTTGAGTCGATTCAGATTCATAGTGACCCTATAGGGCAGATTAGAACTGCCCCATAGAGTTTCCACGGAGCGCCTGGTGGATCCGAACTGCTGACCTTTTGTTTAGCAGCTATAGCACTTAACCACTACCCCACCAGGGTTTCCACTACTGGTATACCATGAAATAAGTATTTGTGGATTTAATTTATGGTCCATTCATTATCAATGATTTTGGAAGAACACTTTATGGAAACTGAAATACTAGCCCAGACTTTTCCCCTCTCTCTTCTCATTCATCTCTCCCAACTTTCCTGTTCTTCTTAGAGTATTTCTGGGACCTTCTGCAGAAATTCCAAACTCTAAGCTTTCAACAGCTTCTCTGCAGACATGCAGTCCTGGCACAAGCTCTATAGTATCCTACACACATACACACACACACATACACAGTCCTCAGACTTCATTATTTCTCTCAAGTTTCTGATATCACATCACTCAGCCCAAGCCTTGTTCCTCCAGGACTTTGGCGTATCTAATTCTCCCTTGCTTCCTTAAGGAGAAGGGATGGAGCAAATGAGCATGGCCCCTTCGGCTGCTTACCGATTCAGGCTATTTCTACCTGGGAATGACAGGACACTATAGGTTAGTGATCGATTATTAAAGAGCCAAAAGACATTGCACAGGACTTGTGGAAGGAGGTTTCAACAGGAGGACTAACGGGACAGATTGTAGTAATGATCAGAAGCAAGGAGTGAAAGTTCTGGGGGTTCCTGTGGGATTATCAGTTACAAAGTAGATCACATGCCTTAAAATACGCAGAGATACTGAGCCAGGGGTTATATTCTTGTATGTTTTCTAGCTACTGTGGATTTATCTTTACCCACCAGGCTCCAGCAAACTTTAACTGATCCATATCCTGTTGAGTACTAGCCTGCAAATCTACCTGTTGCCACTGCTGTATCCTGGGTTCATACAATGTGTTGCCCATGTCTTCCTAGTGCCAGAAATATGAAAATCCAAACCTGGGGCCTCCCTTGTCCACTTCCACGCTGCTCCTTCACTGAGATGTGCAGATTTTGGGTCTCTCTGTGCTCCACAATCAGGAATCTCAGGCTTCCCTCACCTTGCCCCCTAAGCTTTTGTAGCTACACCATCTCTAGTGCCTGTCCTTGTCTTGGATCCTAGCACAGTCTCCACAACCCTAGACCAGGTCACCATTTTATGTTGCTCAGACTTCTTCAAAACCTCCTGCCCCATGTCATCGCCTCCAGTCTTGCTCTGACCTGACCTTTCACTGCACTAAGATTACAGTCATCATTCTGAAGCAAAAATCCAATCTTATTTCTCTTCTGCTTAAAATATTTCAATGACTTCCCATTAACCTCAGGATAAAACCAAAAATTTTAACAACTTTGCCCAAACCTGTATGATCAGAACCTTGCAAACTTTTCTGCTTCCTCTCTTTCCCTTCTTGAACTAGCCACAATGATCTCAGGTACACTACCACAAACATTTGACAAAATCTTTCATTTCTTGGTATGTACTAGGTGTTCTCTTTGCTTGGGTCTAGCTAATTCCTACTGACTTTCTAGATTAGAATTTATCTCGTTTGGGAAGCTTAATCTGCTTCCTCAAGATTTTCATAGCTCCTCCTTCTTTACGTTCTCTCAGTTCCTTTCCCTCTTTCACACAGCATTCATTACACTAGATTGTATTTGCCTTGCTTTTGAATTTATTTCCCATCAACCTGTAACTCCAGAACTTAAATGGCTGTGTTTGTCCTCCTCACTGCTCAGTCCCTAGCACACATCACAGAGGCGGGTACACACTAGATACTCAGGCACTATTTCTTCAATACTGAGCTTTTAGCAAGAGGTCATGAAGAAAATATATAGAAATAAATTTCTCTCATATATGAAGTGTTTACAATGTTAGGTATGATTATTAGCAAAGTTGTCCATCATCCCTGCTAGACACCGGGCTTGCTGATGAAAGGCACACTGGCTTATTTGTCTTTCCATCAAAGAAGGTGTATGTTTGATAATAGTTTATTTAAATGGTGATTCATATCAAGTGCATTAATAAACAGAGACTCCAAGAGGTGAAATGATCTGCCCAAAATCACATCACTAACTGTAGGTAGGTGATTGGTACTTAAGTACGGAAAGAGAATGATGCTGTGGATGCAGTGAGAACCTACAGTTGTATGTGTGCTCATTTCTCTGTCAAGCTACACCCAACCCTACATGGATTACTGGAGTCCCATCAACCATAGCCAATTATCTCCATACAAGACCTGATCTGTGTTGACAGATGTGAGAGGGGGCTTCTTTAGGGCTCCAAATCTGCACTTTCATAGGCTTCGGGACACCTGGGCGCTTTCTTCTAACACTGTTTCTTCATCAACCTCGGCTACTGTGTTTGAGAAATCTGTACTCATTCTTTTGATGTAGTACCAGTTACCCCTCAAATGGCCTCTTTTCCCTTTGAGCACAACAGTCGGTATGAGGATCTGGGACTGAGCATCACTCGATGACTCTGTGGAGTGCTGGACTATCTCCTTCCCTTCTAGGCCACCGCTGGGCTTCACAAAACGCAGATTCACAATCATATTCGTCTCTCCCTGAGCCCCTCTAGGAAATGACTTACTCAATCTGTATGCTGACCAAATAATTGGAGAAGCTGGACTATATGAATAAGAATCTGGCATCATGATTGGAAGCAGACTCATTAACAACCTGTGATGACACAATCTTGCTTGCTGAGAGCAAAGAGGACTTGAAGCACTTACTGATGAAGACCAAAGACTGTTACAGCCCTCAGTATGGATTGCATCTCAACATAAAGAAAACAAAAATCCTCACAACTAGACCAATAAGCAACATCATGATAAATGGAGAAAAGATTGGTGTTATGAAGAATTTCATTTTACTTGAATCCACAATATATGCCAATGGAAGCAGCAGTCAAGAAATCAAAGGACATATTGCATTGAGCAAATCTGCTGCAAAAAACCTTTTTCAAGTGTTAAAAATCAAAGATGTCACTTTGAGGATTAAGGTGTGCCTGACCCAAGCCATGGTATTTTCAATAGCCTTGTATGCATGCAAAAGCTGGGCAATGAATAAGAAAGACCAAAGAATAATCAATGCTTTTGAATTATGGTGTTGGTGAAAAATATTGAATATACCATGAACTGCCAGAAGAATGAAAAAAATCTCTCTTGGAAGAAGTACAGCCAGAATGCTCCTTAGAAGCAAGTATGATGAGATTTCATCTCAAATACTTGGGACATGTTATCAGGATGGATTATTTCCGGGAGAAGGACATCATACTTGGTAGAGTCAATGAAAGAGAGGAAGACCCTCAAAGAGACAGATTGAACAGTGGCTGCAACAACGGGCTTAAGCACAGCAACAATCCTGCGGATAATGCAGGACTTGGCAGTGTTCATTCTTTTGTACATAGGGTTGCTATGAGTCGGAACCAACTCAACAGCACCTAACAATGACAACAGTGATTAAATAACCAGTGATCCCAAACCAAAAATTCCTCCAGCAGCACCCATGCCTTAATCATTTCACATCCTCACTTCCCTTGATAAAATCTATCACATACAATCTTAGACCTGTTATAAGCTTATAAAAGTCTGGCTCAAATGTAGCTAGTTTTAAGCTATCTAAATGTATTCACATCGAACTAAAAAACTGCCCCATAAATTTTCCAAGGCTGTAAATCTTTACAGAAGCAGAACCACCAGTCTTTTGGTTAGCAGCCAAGCACTTAACCACTGTGCCACCAGGGTTCCTCATATTGTATTGGAAACCTGAAACATCAGTTGAATTTTTTTTCCAAATCTACTTTCAGTTCATCCATTTACTCCTTACAGATAGCATTTTTTTTCCTTTTTTGTCAAATTTCTCATTTGTCCCAAGTTCTGCACCAAGTTCTGCCCTAAGCATGAAGGATTTCATCTAACTTATTAAAGCTATTATTTATAGAAATGTCAATGTGAATTCTTTTTTCTAATATTGGTATGAATTTATCCATTCTTATTTGAGTACTCATTCAATAAACATTTATTATTCAATAGATAGCACTCCAAAAAAGAAAAAAAAAAATGAACCCATTGGCTTTGAGTCTATTCTGACTCATAGTAACACTATAGGACAGAGTAGAACAGTCCCATAGAGCTTCCAAGGAATGGCTGGTAGATTTGAACTGCTGGCCTTTTGGTTAGCAGCTAAGCTCTTAACCGCTATGCCACCAGGGCTCTAAATACCACTAAAAAAAAGAGGAAAAGCAATTGCAGTTCTTCTACTGAAGAAATGTTCTGGTTTATCAGGGGTAGTAAATGACATTTTTTTCAAAGTTACTAAATGCCATGGGAGGGGAGACAAGGATTTCTGGAGGACATGTGAGGGACACCTGACACAGATTAGTGAGGTAGGACAGCTGCCCAAATTAAGTTTACTGGGGGATATGACCCTTAAGAAAGACACTTAAGTGATTAGCTGTAGTTAGTAATGTAAAAGCATAGTGGAAGCAACAATTTGGGCAACAAAAAAGGAGATACAAAGCAAACCTTTTCACTTTAAAATGGATCGTTTTAAGCTTAAGAATAAACAAGTATTTTAGTATGGATAAAATATAGAGTACAAGTAACAGAGAAAATGAGGATGGACATGTTCACCAAAAACTTTGGACTTTATCTAGTAAGCCAGGAAGAAGAATTCAAGGACTATAAGTATGAGAGGTAGCATCAGCAGTAGAAAATTATTACAAATTTAGGAACCTGATAAATGGTTAATCTAACCACGCAGGCCATAACCACAAAAGGCCAACTCATTTCTCAGAATCTATAGGACTTGAAACAATAAAATCCTACAACAACATGCTAGAGCAGGGTGCTCTAACTGGTTTAGTGGACTGTGGATATGCATATGAAAAGCAAGTAACAAGTTACCCCAGAAAGCCAGTTAAAGGTCTACCCAATATTACACTTAACCCACACAACAAAAAACAACTATCATGGGACAGACCCAGGACCTCTGAGCCAAAAGACCAAATTGTTAGATAAGAAACACAAGACAAGGCCACGCAATCATGATCTTAGTTTTTTGTCTTTACTTTAACCAGTCATAGTCTGTAAGTAATTTACTCATAGGAACATATTCCAGCGATTGGAAAGGGCATGCTGAAAGACCCCTACAATGAACCAGCACCTGTAGAACTTATTTAAAACTTACCTATAGATAGTACTTTTTTGGATTTGGGTCTGTTTATGGCCTGAGTGCTTGCAGCCAGTTACCCATTCTTGTTTTCTGATACATCACAACAAAATCTCTTTATTGCACATGGTTTTGGTGAAACCTATTACAAATCGGTGCAGCGAGAACAGGGTCTTCACTAGCAAATTCCTCATTGGGTCTCCAGGAGACCTGAACTGCTTGTTGGGGCCACAGCACGTCCAATGTATTTCGCTTCTTGCAGTCCTTGTCCCCTTCAGAGATCCTCTGACTGAGTAAGCACTATCGAAGTACAACTTCATTGCCTCTCTGCATAATAGGAAACATTATTATGACATATTTCTGTAAACCATTTTGGCACATTGTGTTTGAAGCTTCATTTTGAGAACTCCATCTGGAGGTCTTTTGGTAAAACTTCAGCTCTTGATTTTATGGTTGTGTTTTTCTTTTTTGTCTCCTTTTTTGTGTTAGCTGACAAAAGCAAGGGAGATAATAAGAGTAGTGACAAAAGCCCCCCTTCTGGGACCCCTTCTGCCTATATGGTTCAAAATTTTGGCACCACTGCTGGTCAGTATTTAGAAAGATAGCACAATCTCACTAAGGACCATGAGGCTGAACAATGGCCTCTATGGAGAAGTTTTTATTTGGCTAAGATTTTATATTTCATATGTAAACTAAAAAGTCAACGATCTCATGTAAAGCAACTACAGAGGGAAATTTTTATAACTGGTATTTTGAGAGATCTTGATGGCAACATCATGATAAACTTACCTATAGGAAGTAGTATCCAAGCAAGCCAAACAAATCCAAACATTGCAAAAGGGGTTGGAAGGCAGTATAAAATTGGATTCAGTCAAATCATTGCCTTCCAATCTCTATCCAGGCTTAGAGAATTTGGCTTTGTCTGAAATGCCATTTACTAGGCTAGAAAATATTAAGCCCACCCTGCCCTTAGCAGTTAAACTATGAACCAAAAGGCGGGAACCTTGAGGTCTCCTTCCACCCATGGTCTAAGGCTAAACATAGGGCCATTGTGAAAGAGTTCTCTGATCCAACGGAAAGTCTCCACAAATTTATTCATGAATTGGGCATATTAGCTGAAACATATGAGCCTGGTGCTGCTTATATCTATAATGTAATAAACATGTTCTTAGGTCCCAGTGATGCCCATTGGCGGATGGAAGCAGCAAAATGGGTAGATCCTGAAAAAACTTAAAATGTCCCTATAGGTACCTCAGGCACAGGTGTTAGAACAAAAACCAAGGAATTAATAGGAGAGCTTATAGACTGTTTCTTCAAAGTTTTCCCTCCAAAAATCATTTGGATAAAATTACAAGTTTGCAATCAAGAAAAAGGTGACTATAATTATAGAGATAGGTTAACTAAAATGTTTATAAAACATTCAAGGTTAAAAATTACTGATACAGGGGCTAAGGCCTCCTTTAATTCACTATTTGTAGGAGGATCGAATCCTGAATTATCCGAAATGGTAAAAGGCATCAGTTAAATTGGGAAAATATTGATACTTCTGAATTAGCCACTTTAGCATATAAATTAAACCAAACTATGGAACTTTTTTTTTTTTTTTTTTTAATGGAACAGCAAACAAAAGAGCCTGAGCGAAAAAAAAACAAAGAAAAGGAAGAAAAATTAATGGCTCTCCAAATGCAGTAATTACAGAAACCAATGGGAGCAAAGCCAAAGCAAGAGAATTCTCCCACCAATAATATTGCTCCCATGGTCTATAACTATTGTGAGAAACCTGGTTACTTTAAAATGGATTGTTTTAAGCTTAAGAATAAATAAACATAGAAAAATCAATGTGATATGTGACAAAGCTCCAGGAAGCTGTTAGAGGCTTTAATAACTGTCCCCTTGTCCCAGTGGAGAGAAACAATGATCGAGGTAAATGCGGAGCATTATATCCTCCTTGGAAACCCTGGTTGCATAGTGGTTAAGACCTATGGCTGCTACCCAAAAGATGGGCAGCCTTGAGTCCACCCTGCACTCCTTGGAAACCCCATGGGGCAGTTCTATTCTGTCCTTGAGGGTCACTATGAGTCAGAGTTGACTCGACAGTAATGGGTTTGCTTTGTTGGGTACCTTCCTTGTTTTTTTTTTTTCCTTGTGGATACAGGTACAACATTGTTGACAATCAATCCCGCAGGTTTGCAAAGACCTCTTGCCCAGAGTACTCAGACTTCTCAAGTCATAGGGGCTTCCAATGAGGAATGAGTTTTAACCCGTTCTTACCCATACCACTTTCTTTAAGGCCAATAGAAGACTTTCACTCATTTCTACTAAGTAATAGTTGCCTGTCAATTTGTTAGGGTGTGACTTTCTTTCCAAATGGGAATGCTATATTCAGCTTACAGATGCAGGGGATATATTACGCATTTCCCTGATATTGAAAATGAAGATGAGACCCAAATGCCTGAGACAGAAGAAACCTTCTGTTTATTGCAAGGTCTTTTGGTATCAGGGGACAAGGATACACAGTCCTTAGAAAAAGAGATTCAAATTCTTAATCAAATACCATTCCAATTATGGGCTTCCTTTTTGACCACTGTTGGCTGCATTCTATCAGCTGAACCTATTAAAGTCCAAATAGACCCCACTAAGCCCTTACCTAAAGTTGCTCAACATCTTTCACAACCTGAAGCAAAGGACTGAAACTTATCATCCAATATCCAAGATATTTACCTGTGTTTTATTGACTATGCAAAAGCATTCAACTCTGGATAACAACAATTGTGTATTACATTTCCAAGAATGCGAATTCCAGAACACTTAATTCCGCTCATGTAGAACCTGTGCATAGACAAAGAGGCACTCATTGGAACAGAACAAGGTGACATCGTGTGCTTTAAAATCAGAAACAGTATGCAACAGGCTTATATCTTTTCACCATACTTATTCAATGAGTATGCTGGGCAAACAGTATGAGAAGCTGAACTATATGAAGAAGAAAGTGGCATCAGGATTGGAGGAAGGTTCATTCACAACCAATGATATGCAGGTGACACAACCTTGACTGTTCGAAGTGAAGAGGACTTGAAGCACTTACTGATGAAGATCAAAGGCCATAGCCTTCAGTATGGAATTACATCTTAGTATAAAGAAAACAAAAATCCTTACAACTGGACTGATAAGCAACATCATGATAAATGGAGAAAAGATTGAAGTTGTCAAGGATTTCGTTTTATTCTGATCTGTAAGCAATGCCCATGAAATCAGCGGTTAAGAAGTAAAAGCATGCATAGCGTAGGGCAAATCTGTTGCAAAAGACCTCTTTAAAGTGTTAAAAAGAAGTCACTTTAGGGACTAAGGCGCAACTCACCCAAGCTATGGTGTTTTCAATCACCTCATATGCCTGCAAAAGCTGGCAAATGACTAAGAAAAACCGAAGAAGAATTGATGCCTTTGAACTACGGTGTTGGCGAAGAGTATTGAATATACCGTGGACTGCCAAAAGAATGAACAAATCTGTCTTGGAAGAGGTACAGCCAGAAGGCACCTTAGAAACAAGGATGGTGTGACTTCACTCACATACTTTGGACATGCTATCTTGAGGGACCAGTCCCTGGAGAAGGACATCATGCTTGGTAGACGATCAGTGAAAAAGAGGAAGATACTCAATGAGACGGACTGACACAGTGGCTGCAACAATGAGCTCAAGAATAATAATGATTGTGAGGATGGTGCAGGACCGGACAGTGTTTTGTTCTGTGTGCATAGGATCGTAATGAGTCAGAACCAACTCGATGGCAGGTAACAACAACAACGAGAGGAAGGAAAATTTGAGCTCATGACTGCCCTCTCCAAACCCCTTCCCTGCAGACAGCCTCTGACTTTGATGCATACCTGGATTTTAATGCTGTTGCTAGATAGTACTCTTTTCCTGCAATCAGCTGTACATTTGTAAGCATTGTCATTTTGGGACCCGTGAGTCTTTAGCAACCAAACCCTGTCTAACTGCCTCCATTAATGGAACCTCTTTTTGCTTATTTTCTAGTCATTTAGATTCTCTGTTAGTATTTTCTGGAGGTTATTTGTTTGTTTTTTTGTTATTGCCTTCTTCTTAATGACCTGTAGGAGCAATTTGAAAATCCAAAATTTAAGCTTTTGTGTGTAGTATGTAGACTGATTTTTTTTTTTTACAGTCTATCATTTCTCTCTGTTATTTTGTTGTTGTTGTTTGTTTTGTTTTGTTTTTTGATACTTCCCAACATGTAACAGTTTAATTTTATGTGGCCAAATGAATTTTTCTCCCTTTACAACTTCTAGTTTTACTGTCTTGCTTATGAAGATCACTCTTATCCTGAGATAAACACTGTCCTATAATTTAATTAATATTTATAATGTTTTATCTTCTACCTTTAATACTAATTGGGAATATTTTTTATATGTAGTTTTAAGTAAGAAGCTAAATTGTATTAGATTTCATGTGTTAGGTGCTGATATCAGCATAAAAAGCTATTTATGTCTATATTAAATACACATACCCTGCTGTATAATCATAGGTTCTTTATTTTTTTTCACTAATCTGACTATTCCTGAGCTAACTCCATATTGTTTTGAATACAATGTATTTATAAAAAGGTTTTACTATCTGGTTAAACAAAAATCCCTAAATTATGTTTCTTCTTTTGCTGTTTTTATCCCTTAACTAACACTTATTTTTGCTTATAAACATTTAAAGTAATTTTGCCCAGATCTGGTTTAATTTAAATTAAACGATGTTTATTTTGGAGAACTTAGTAGTTTTATATTGATAAGTCATTTTTTGATAGGTATGTTTTCATTTCTTAAGATTTTGTTTTATGACCTTTGATAATTTTTTTGCTTATTGTTCCTGTACGTTTCTTGTTTATTTCCTCTCTATGAATTTTAGAGCTTTTATTGTTCTTACGAATGAATTTTTTTTCCCTTTTTCATTTCTCTTTCTAATGGCTAGTACAGAGATATGTCATTTGTTATTATGTTTTTTGTATCCAGGAAAACTATCAAAAAAATTTGACAATATTTCATTGTATTTTCAGTGAACATTTACACAGCAAATTAGGTTTCCACTTAACAATTTCTACACAATGACATTTGTTACATTTTTCACAGTTGTCAATTTTCTCAACATTTCCATCCAGGCTGTTCCACTACCAGTAATCTAGTTTCCCTGCCCCTTTGCCTCCTAAGCTTTGCTTTAGAGTAAATGTTGACCATTTATTCTCATATAGATGATTTGTTTCTTTTATGAGCCAATCTACTATTTAGCTAAAAGCTGTTGTCATGGAAAAGATTTAAAGAATATCTCAGGGTGATAGTCTCAGGGAGTCCTCCTATTTCAACCAGTCCAGTAAGTCTGGACTTTGTAAGAATTTGAATTCTATTCCATATTTTGCTCCCATTCCATCAGGATCCATCCACTGTTTTCCTGATCAGAATGGTCAGTAGTAGTAGCCAGGTACCATCTACTTCTTCTGGTCTCAGGGTAGATGAGGTCATGGATCACATAGGCCGTTAGCCCCATAAACCAGGTTCTTCTCTGAGTCCTTGGTTTCCTCATATCTCTCTTACTCTGGACATGTGGAGCTCAATAGTTGTACGATGACCACTCACAAGCTTTTAAGACCCCAGATGGTATTCGCCAAACTAGCATGTAGAACATAAACTTTGCGTATTATATTATTGACTGAGTTGTCCCATGAAACTATGGTCCTAAGCCTTCGGATCCCCTAAACCAATTCCACAAGGTATTTGGTTAAGCCTAAGAAGTATCCATGTTCATGTCCCCTATGTGCTTTATTGAATATACAGTTATATATGGATGCATACACACACACACGTATATTCTGCATATACCAAACCAAAACCAAACCCAATGCCGTTGAATCGATTCTGACTCATAGCGACCCCATAGACACCGTAAGACTGCCCCATTTGGTTTCCTAGGAGCGGTGGACGGATTCAAACTACCAGCCTTTCAGTTAGCCTCCAAACTCTTAACCACTGGCCCCCAGGGCTCCATCTGTAGATCTATATATGCCCACATATAAACACACATATACATTTTATATACTTACATGCATACATACATGCACGTGTAACCACACTCATAGTTTTAGTTGTTATTGCCTATTGCTTGCAAGTTGTATATGTCATAGCATTTACTGAAAACATCCTTTTTTCTTGTGTACTTCTTGGTGATGCCATTTACCTTGGTCATGCTGTGCACAGTTCACCCACACTTGATGTTACATTTCCCATTACCAAAAGTAACAATGTCTACTATCTAAACAAAAGTCCACTCCCCTCCACCTATTCCTGGTGACCACCAGTGAACGTGGGTTTCAGTAGGTATACCTATTCTAGTCTTTTTATAATAGTGAGTTCATACAGTATTTGTCCTTTTGTGACTGACTTATTTCACTCAGCATAATGTTCTCCAGATTCATCCACACTATATTTTGAGAACTCATCGTAATTTTTTAATGGCATCATTTTTTATGGCTGAATAGTATTCTGTTGCATGTATGTACAATATTTTGTTTATCCCATCATCTTTTGAAAGGCACTTAGCTGGTTTCCATCTCTTTGCTGTTGCGAATAGTGTTGCAATGAACAGAGTTGTGTATAAGTCTATTTGTGTTTAGTATTAGATCTCTAGGGTATATACCTAGAAGTAAGATTGCTGGCTCATAAAGTAGCTTTATTTCTAGTTTTTTGAGGAAGTATCATGTTGTTTTCCTTAGTGATTGCACCAGTTTACAATCTCATCAGCAGTGGATAAGGGTTCCAATCTCCCTACAACCTCCCCAGCATTTGTTGTTTTGGGATATGTGTGTGTGTGTATATATGTATATATACACACACACACATATATACACACATATATATACACTTATCTATATACATATATATACACATACACACACATATATATATACATACCAAACCTGTTGCTATTGAGTCGATTCAGACTTATAGTGACCCTATAGTGTATATATGTGTGTGTATGTGTATATATATATATATATATAATTTTTTTTTTTAATTTGTGGAAACCCTGGTAGCATAGTGGTTAAGTGCTACTGCTGCTAACCAACAGGTCGGCAGTTCAAATCTGCCAGGTGTCCTTGGAAAACTCTGGGGCAGTTCTACTTTGTGTTATAGGGTCGCTATGAGTAGTAATTGACTCAATGGCAGTGGGTTTGGTGTTTTGGTTTTATATGATTTGCATCTCTCTAATGGAAACTCTGGTGGTGTAGTGATAAGAGCTAAGGCTGCTAACAAACAGGTTGGCAGTTCGAAGCCACCAGGTACTCCTTGGAAACTCTATGGGGCAAATCTACTCTGTCCTATAGGGTCACTATAAGTCGGAATTGACTGAACAGCAATGGGTTTTTTAAAGGCTACTGATGATGAGCATCTTTTCATGTGTTTGTTGGACCCTTTAATGTCCTTTCTAGTGAAGTGTCAGGTGCCTGTTTATGTCCTTGCCCATTTTTTAATTAGGTTGTTTGTCCATTTGTTATTGAGTTATTGAAGTTTTCTACGTATTTTAGAGATTAAACCCTTATCAGACATGTCTTTCCTGAATATTTTCCCAAGTCTGCAGGTTACTTTTTTGATAAAGTCTTTTGATGTGCCCCCCCCCAAAAAAAAACAACAAACCCATTGCCATCAAATTGATTCTGACTCATACCCATAGGGTTTCCAAGGAGCAGCTGTTGGATTTGAACTACTGATTTATTGGTTGACAGGCAAGTTCTTCACCACTGTGCCACCAGGGCTCCTTTGATGTGCGTAAATATTTAATTTTAATGAAGTCCCAGTTATCTAACTTCACTTCTGTTGTTCATAGTTTAATAATTGTGTTTAATAACTTATTTTTTAAATTAATTCCCATAGCATTGTCCCTATGTTTTCTTCCAAGAACTTTATAGTTTTGGCTTTAACATTTAGGTCTTTGGTTCATTCTGAGTTTTTTTTTTTTTTTTGTCAAATTATTTTAAGAATTTTATTTTTAATAATTTTCTCTTTAATTGCATCATGTAATTATTTTCCTTTCTTTTTCAATTTTTAACTTAATTCCTTTTTTTCTTTTATTGAATTAACCAGAACTTCAAAAACTGTGTTCAACAACATTGGTTTATGAACCCCAGACTGTTTTTGCTTTTTAAATACAATGATTTCAGCATTTGCTGCTTTTTTTAAACAGACATTCCTATACTTACATATCTTCCTTTTAATGTTATATGACTTAGCATTTTTATTAAGAATGTTCAATTTTATAACTTGTTTTTCAACAAAACTGAGGTTTTGACATTCATTTTTTCTTTTAAAAACTATTATTAAACATTTTATATCTAAACAATATAAAGCATAATAAAATGAACACTCATCTACTCAAGAAATAAAGCACAATATTATCAACACAATTGAAGTCCCAGGTTTACCCCTCCCCGATTACATTATCCCCCCCCTGAGGTGATCACTATCATAAGTTTTGTTTTATCTTTATTTCTTCATATCTTACTACACATTAGTGTATCTCAACAAATATATGGTCACTCTGAGTTGGAATGGACTTGATGGCAGTGGGTTTTCTTGGACACAATATAAAATGTTTTCAAGTACTTAAACCTGAAATAAATGACTTTATGCTGTGTGTGTTCTGCAACTTATCTTTTCAAGCCCCTATTTTAAAAAAAATTCTGCACTCAAGGTTATTGTGATCATTATTTCTGGAACATACAAAGGTAAAATGTCCCTTTCAAGGTCTGTATCTCACAAAAAGCTCTCACCAAATTCTTTACTTGTCATTCTAAGGGGGTAAAATTATGATGGCGATTTTATTGAAAATGCCAGAGGACTGAAGGTAATAACAATATTGGGGGCAATGCCCCAGTGCTGCACCATACCTCTGAGGGGTGTCTACAACGGGAAGAGTTCATGGAGTAAGATTGTCTGACTTACTTGAGCTCTCACCAATAAACAATTCCTCACTTGTCTCTTTCTCTTCACAAAGACCTAGAGATTATTTCATTATCTGAGTTATAGTGAAACGTTCAAACTTTTAAATAGCTGAGCTGAGCATGAGAATAAAACATGTCTAATGAGTTCTACTCTTCCAAGTGACAGAATCCCTAGGGACTTGGAGAAAATGAGCTCACCACCAACAGTAGTTCTACCAAGCCAGCTCTGTAATTAGACTCCAAGGGTCCTCCTTCCTATTTTGAAAGAATTAGATACTTCGAAAATTTCTCTAAATTACTTCTTTAGCTTTATACAACAAACACTGAGCTCTTTATCCAGATCTGAAAAAGGTTGTCCACACTCATTCAGGGAGACTGCATGAACAAATCCCAACAAGACTTCAATCTCTCAGAAAACAGTGATGAATAAACCAAAAGAGCACCATCAATAAATCAAACCATAGTGCTTCCATCATTCCTGGCTCTCCCCTCCAGAACATAACATACCCTTAAGAGTAAGTAGGCAATTATTCAGGGAATTGAGGGGCACGCTTTTTCTTTGTAATTTAGAAGACAGGCAAAGGGTTAGAAACATGCAAATGAACTAAATCCCAGAATGTTGTTTTTATTGATTTTGGTTCATTAATTCCTCACTCATATAAGAAATTGTGAGAATATTTAAACACGTGTACATTTTTATATCTATTATGTCTTATAAACTTAAATCGATGTGTTTTTAAGATGACAAGCACAGTAAAATATTGATTTCTCAACAAGCCAGTATCTTGTGTGAGGAAAAGTTTGAGCACTGCCACATTTCTAGGCTCCAGTGGAGCTCTTGCAGCCAAGTAACCTAATGGAAACTATCCTGGAGTTTATCAGTAGAATTATTATTAGAAAGCAACTCCACCGAAAGTTTCAGTGTTTGATTTTAAAAGCATTTCATTTATTTTTGTCTAAACGTTATTGTAGTAGGAATACCACTATTTGTGACCTACTGAATATGTGAAGGAGACCCTGGAATGGTACAAATGGTTAACACACTTGGCTGTTAACTGAAAGGTTGGTAGTTTGAGTCCACCCAGGGGCAAGTAGGGAGAGAGGCCTGGTGATCTACTTCAGAAAATCAGTTATTCAAAAAACTAGAAATGCAAGGATGATAGTCAACTTAATCCATGAAATATATTAATACATTAAAGGGGAAATTTTAAGTCACTTTGAAAAACTTCAAAAAGAACATTCAATCAATACACCATCCTTTTAAGACGAAATCTTTTGATGAACTAAAAACTCAGTGTTTTAGTCATCTAGTGCCACTATAACAGAAATACCACAAGTAGATTGCTTTAACAAAGAGAAATTTATTTCCTCACAGTAAAGTAGGGTAAAAGTCCAAATTCAAGGTGTCGGCTCCAGGGGAAGCCTTTCTCTCTCTGTCAGCTCTGGAGGAAGGTCCTTGTCCTCAATCTTCCCATGGTCAAGGAGCTTCTCAGGCACAGGAACCCCAGGTCCAAAGGATGCGTCTGCTCCTGGTGCTGCTTTCTTGGTGGTATGAGGTCCCCAGCTCTCTGCTTCCCTTTTATCTTTTGAGAGATAAAAGCTGGTGCAGGCCACACCCCAGGGAAACTCCCTTTATACTGGATCAGGGAGGTGACCTGAGTAAGGGTAGTGTTATAATCCCACCCTAATCCTCTTAACATAACATTACAATCACAAAATGGAGGACAACCACACAATACTGGGAATCATGGCCTAATCAACTTGACACATATTTTTGGGGAGACACAATTCAATCCATGACAGTGGGTTTACATAAAATAATTAAAAGTACTTACCTAAAACCTACAGCAGATATCTAAACTGGTGAGATTTTAAAATATCTCATTTTCAAATTAGAAATAAAATCAAGGATGTTCTCTTTCTTCCTAATAGTCAACATTGCCCACCAAGAAGTGACAGAGGCCAAACGGGGAAGAAGGGTGAGGGGTGGAAAAGTGTGTATCACTGGTTACCAGCTGCTCTGTTTCCTGCTTGGAGCTCCTTGAAGCTGTCTTCCCGTACTCCCTGACAACCATTCTTGGTGGCTGAGGAGTCCAAGATGGCGACTCCTTCCTGCGTTAGCAGTAGTGGACCTCCACTCCATATTTCTCCTTGTTCTTTGTTCTCTGTCAGTTTCTTATTCCGTTTGATGCTTGGTTGAGTTCTTTATCTCTTCATTTGATGCTTAGGTTTCCAAGACTGACATTTGTCTCTCTTTTGCTTAGTTTTTCGGGCCTTTGCTGTGGAGGGACAGCATGGTGCTTCTGTCTATACCGCCAGGTTGGGTCCACCCCCCTGATTTATCTTTTTTGAATCTCAAACTAAGTATATATTGTGTAGGGTCATTTTAATATCAAGAACGTAAAGGAGTAGAAATGTTAAGTTTTTTTTTTTTCCTCAAGGTAAATTTTGGATTCGGATTTTGATCTTCTGATTCTTAGCCTAACATATGTTTCATACTTTTCTTCCCCATTAATCACTTTATATGTCTTCAAGAATATTTCCCTTTCTTGGTAGACCATTTACATTAAAAAAACTAGATGAGCTAAATTCTGTTGTAAATTCTTATGAAAGTTGGTACAATAAATTCACAAGAATGTTGCTGTGAGATCTTAGGCAGAAAAGTGACTTCTCATTAAAGAGAAAATTAGATTTAACTTTCATTGTCATTACTTACTATCACCACTTTCCTTTTCAAGTCACATTGGGGAAGGGCAGTCAAACCATTTTTTAAGGAGTTTCTGGGGGGATGGATGGATGGGGACAATTAGGTCTGAGAGCTGCAGTCTGATCAGGTTCTCCTGGACCTGGCAACAACCAAAAAAAACTGCTTTTCTTGATACTCTTCATAAGACCCATTCAGTACAGATTAGCTTTTAGAAGGTCAATATATTTAAAGGATTTATTGTAATTTAATATAGTGGTGTATGTACATTTAGTTAAGGAAAATACAAGAGAGATTAAATATTTGAAATATTAGTGTAACTTGCAGCCCAAGCAAAGAAGAGGCTCAAACCAAAAAGAAAATAAAACCAGACATCCAATGGGAAAAAATATATATATTGCTATAGAATGTAATGCTCTCCTAAGAGTCCATTACTATTATATGTTTGATGTGCTTAGATTATTAAACTTAGTAAATGACCTAATATATCTCCTAACATTATCATAGATTGTACTAAGAGAAAGAGCAAATTTTCCAAATCCAGGAGTATTGGGTGGAATAGTTTGACTGTACTCATCAGGAGCACAAAACTTACGTTCTCTCTGTGGGTTTTTTTTGTTTGTTTTTGTGGGCTGACAAACTCTTTCTGAAAGCAGCTCTAAAAGTGGAAGGCAAGGACATCAATGACATCCTGTCATTGTTCTGCGCTATTGATATTAAAGATATTTTATGTGTGTTATTGCTGTATTGTTCTGATTGGGAAAATACATAATTATCCAGTAAACCATCGAGTGGCTTCACCCCCTTCTCATTCCAAGAATTACAAACTGATTAGAGAAAACGGAGTTCCTGGGTGTTGGAAACAGGTCTGTGGGGACAGTTCTATTCTGAAACACATGAGGTCACGATAGTCAATTTGACAGCAACTGGTTTTTTAGAGGAGAAAATATTAGGTTACTTTCAGGTTTCAGTAATGTATCCTTCTAAATCTATTTAAAGAGGTTTCAATTATTAAATAATGTAATCTTTTAAAGAAAGGCATCAGATGATAAAAATATTAAAGTTTAATTCATAAGTCATCACATTTTCCCATAATAAGTTAAATATCATGATAATTGGAAAAATTTACATATTTTATGAGATACTACTGCACACAAATATTACCACAATGCAAATAAATTCCATGATGCAACGGATCCATGGCAAAAGCCTGTTTATCTCAAATTGGTTATATTCTCTTTCCATTCAAATTCAGATTCTCATGGGATATATGTTTCGTGAATAAAGAATTAATGAATAAGATTGTATCATCACCTTTAACTCCTTTGAATTTGTATCATCTCTACAGTGTATCATGTTAAAGAAGTAATCCACTTAAATAACAAAGACCTTTTACTCAAAATTCTGATATCGAGTTCCACTGTACAAAGAGTAAACTGTTTCATGTGGTGCTTATGACAATCACTGTCTTATAAATTGCGTTCTATTACACCAAATACACAAAAATTGTCTGGATAGTTTTACAAAATATTGAATACACAAAATCATTCTTTGTATATAACTATGTAATACACAAATCTTAATGTATATAAAACCAGTCATTAATGTCTGAATCATTGAAGATCCAAATATGAACAATGAAAATACAAAACTAGATGACCAAAGCAGTTTCCATACGGCTGGAGAATTCATTCAGTGTATTCAGTTGTATATTTACATCTTCTTTGCATTATATATCATGCAAAAATAAAAATTCCTAGTGACCTGTTCTCTCTGAAGATATGCCAGTAATTACAGTTTAAAAGAGCTAAGTAGAATAATTATAATATTGTTTTTAACCACAAAAGTTTTCCACACAGAATTTATTATATTAACTGATCTCTTTAATCTAGGGGTTACTTGCCTCAGCAAAAACTAAACATTCTTAGAAAATGTATTTCACTGCCTTATTTACTCTAATACTTTTCTATGGTTTTCATTTTTGTAGATTCATAGGCAACTCTTACCAACTTCTTCAGTGCATCCTTCATGTCCTTGTTCCTCAAGGTGTAGATAAGGGGGTTCAGACTTGGAGTGATGATGGAGTAAAAGAGGGTGAGGAACTTGCCCTGGTCTTTGGAGGCAGTGTTACCTGGCTGTAGGTACATGTAGATGACAGTTCCATAGAAGATGGACACCACAGTGAGATGAGATCCACAGGTATTAATTGCTTTTCTTTGGCCTGCTTTTGACTTCATTCTCAGCACAGCTTGGGCAATGTAACCATAAGATATAAGAATAAGGAGGAGGGGTGTAAGGACAATAACAATTCCTAAAGCAAAAACAGACATTTCAACAGTTGTGGTGTCTGTACATGCTATTTTGACCATAGCTGGCAACTCACACAAGAAATGATCCAGAAGGTTGTTTCCACACCTAGGCAAATTCAGAGTGAGTGTACATGATATTGCAGAACAGGCCAAACTAATACCCCAAACCATGATGATCATCTTGAGACAAAGATGTGGCTTCATGATTACCAAATAATGCAAGGGTTTACAAATAGCTGTAAAACGATCATAGGACATGACAGCCAGGAGAAGGCATTCAGCGGAGCCCAAACACATATTAACGTAGAGTTGAACGACACAACCCACAAAGCTGATGGTCTTATCAGGTCCCCACAAGTTAACCAACATCTGAGGTATGCTGCTGGTGGTAAAACACAGATCTAGGAAAGATAAATTCCTGAGGAAAAAATACATTGGTGTGTGCAGATGGGAATCCAGGAGAGATGCAACAATGATGGCTATGTTACCCACCAACGTAATTAAGTAGAAGATAGTGACAACTCCTGACAGGACCATCTCCAGTTTGGGATGATCAGAGAAGCCAAGCAGAATAAAACCATGTAGAGAAGTATAATTCTTTTTGTCCATGGTCCTTCAATGCCTAAATCCAAAAAGAGAAGAAGAAAAACCTTGTCAACACAGACTACCTTAATAGTTTAATGAAATACAGAACTAAAGAAAGGGAGAATTTATACCAATAATTCTCAAAAATCAATGAAAAGAAAGTATTGCATTCAAGAAATCTGGTATTTGTTGCAGATTCTTTTATGATGAAGAGTTCAGTATTATATATTTTGTCTACGTGACCTTCGGGAGTTCACTCTTAAACTCAGGGTCTGAATATTTTCACAAGTGAATTTGAGAGTCTTCAATAGATATGGTTCTAAAATAACATGACTCTTATTCTCTGTAAAACTAGTAAATTTAATATAAGGAACAATTCTTTTACTTAATCGGAGAATGCACCCATAAAATCTATTTGGCTAACATCAGAGTAAGGAAAAGAGCGTTCCTCTTCTTCCATATCTTAGTGCACAGTATCTTTGATCTCCAAGGTTGTTCTATAAGAAATCTGGCATTTCTCCTTGGCATTTTCATGTACCTCATTTCTAATAACTAACTTATCACCAAAACTGGTAAATTTGAATGCAGAAATGTACATTAATGATCCTCTCACCTTTTGAATTTCCCACCACCACTGCTCTAATCGAAACTACTATCATCTGTCTAGATTCTGGTAATAATCTTCTATTCTTACATTCAGTCTTAAACCTTGGTACAAGATTTAATAAGATCACATCATCCATGGGCTTAAAACTGGTCAATGACTTTCCACTACACTTCAGAAATATTCAAATGCCTTAAATTGGTTGAGATGAACCTGCCTGCTCCTATTCTCATCTCACAAATCCCTATTAGCTCTCTCTGTTTTTTGTTCGTTTGTTTGTTTAAACATGTCAAACTCATTCCCTTCTGAAGTCTCTGAAATCATCCCACTATTTCTATGGGGAACTCCTACTTATTCTTTCAGCCAGCCTTTAAAAGTTTCTTTCTTGAAGAGGAAACCCCTGAGCCCATCATCTCTTTTTGCTGTATGTATTTTATCAAGCATAGGGAACTCCAACAGAGAGCCAATACAGCACGGACTTTAAAAGCATAGTCACAGAGCTTATGTTCATGTCTCATCTCTGCCAGCTATTTAACTGTGTGGTCCCAGGCAAGTTACATAGCACTTCTGGGTTCAGTTTTCTCATCTCTAAAAATGGGACAATAAAGACACCTGTAGTTGGGGTGAATATTGAATAATATATGTAAGGTGCTTAGAACAATGTTTGTAACATAGTATGTCTCAATAATCATTAATTACCAAGATTATTATAAGAAAAAATTATAATCATGCACCATGAGGTGTTCGTTTAACCTTCCCCCGTATCACTCTATGAATTTTAAAAGCAGACTTGATGCCTACTGTTCTTCCCTCTATCCCTCACCCCTAAAGCAAACACCCCAAATATATTTTTTAATAAATGAAAAGTTGTCACACCATGAATAATATTGAAAAATTACTGAAAGTTATTAGTTAACATTTTCTTTATAAATTTAGATTGACATCTTGTGAAGTTACCTGAATGGGATGATAAAGGGAGTAGACAAATGCAAAAGGCTTTGATTTTATCTCTGTAGTAACAAATAGTTGATTTAGTAAGTTTGATGAAAAATAATTTAAAATATTAGTCTCTTTTTTTTTTTTATTTGAAGGACTATGAAGCTCTGTGTTCTTTAGTGATGTGACACAGTTCATCTAGGAAAGCTTGAACATATCAGAGCTGATGAAACTTTTAACAATTGAACATACTGTCAACAGTCCACCTTCACAGTTTCCTATTACTGACTACAGAAAGATAACTTCTTACTACCTGAAGCAAAAATAACTTCTGGAAAGATTTGTTTAAAAAAAAAAAAAACTAAGAAAAAGCTTCTTGTTGAAAAATTATAGTTAACTATCAAGGTGTTTGAGTATTTGTGTGTGTGTGTAGCTAAAGGGTAAAAAGTGGTGCGTTTTATTTGTTATGTACATTTCAAGTACATATTCTCAATATTATGAAAAAGACTTCCATCTGTGGCCATGATTCAATAGTGTATACATTCACTAGGCTAACTGAATATACTGGTCAACATAGTCATTTCAATATACACATTGGTTAATTTCCTCAATTTGCTTTCCAAGAATAAATATTTGAGCCTGATTTCTGCCATTGACCAAGTTGGCCAGGAAGAAAAATAACTTTCTGAAATGTAGCACACACCATGAGATATGATATCTGAGCAGGAGGATGAATAAATAATATCTATTTTGACAAACATGTTTGTGTGTATAATTGTGCCTAACTTCTGAATAAAACACATGAAAAATTAATGAATTTTATAAATTTTTAATTAAACAAATTGTATGAAATCTAAATTCAGTTATGATTATATAAATGCAAAAATGATAATTCTTTTAAAATTAAAGTCAATTCCATGATGTTAATTCCTTGACTATATCATTATCACTTCTGCCACGATAGATAAATCAGAAAAGGATAAAAACTCTTCCTGATTTTGGGAATCTCAGATAATTTTCCATGCACATTATGAGATTTAGAAAAAGATCCAAAGTATCTTTCCTAACTCTACAGTTGCTATGAATAAAATTCAATATTTGAATTTAATCTACACTTTTTCATTTTTTATCTCTGCTAATCAAAATGTCTGAAATCACAAATCAAGAAATAGCTTCATGTGCACCCCTTATAATAGAGAATAGCTTTTATCTTTCTTTCATAATGTAGACAGAAAGGAGAAGGTTTCTGCAGAGATATACAATATTTAACCTCAGATTTCTGGCAGAAAGACAGGAGAATCAGCCCATACAGATCTAAATTTCTTTCTACCTCTGAAAAATTGTTTTACCAAATAACGTACATTATTTTCCAAGAGATATTAAAGATCTGCATTACTGTGCTCCAGAGAGAGGTCCTTGGGGTTCTACTTCTTCACCAGTGTAAAGCCCACTCTGAAGAAAACAGTTTCTGGTTCAGCGTTTGCTGTCCAGGTTTCAGTGCTCTCTTGTGTTCCCTGCAATGCCACCATGAACTGAGCTCTTTCCTGAGGTGGTTGAGGTACAGGTTCTACACAGGACTTCTCCTTCTTGAACATGAGACTTCAGGTAAGGGGTTGAAACCTGTCACAAAGTCTCACTGCTTGTTCTGACTTTAATCTGCAAATTCTAGAGAAATAACACAAAAAGAAATTAGATATTTCCAAGGCGCTTCTGGGTGAACTCGACACTCCAACCTTTGGTTGCTGAGTACATCAACTATTTCAACCACCCAGGGACTCCAATTAAGAAAGCATAAGAAGTGAATAATAATCCCCAACATTGTGTGGAAATTCAAATCATCAAGAAAGATTATCTAAGCCACTCAGGACTGCATCCAATTGACTTCACTAAAGTGCTATACAAAAAGCTGGTTGATGGAACAGTTGGAGAATTAGACCATATGCTGACATTTCACAAGGAAGAATTTAATAAATGCAAAACATACTCATATGAAGGAAAGCTATAGGACAGGGAAATGAGAAAGTATATTTTTAATTTCTTTTTTCCTCTAGGCAATGAATATATTACAAATAACAAAATTTGCTCTTAATGTGTAATTCCAACACTAGAATTTTAACATATACTGACTCTATAAAATCATACCATTAATAGTGTACATATTGATTTGGAAATAAATGTGCTCTGAGTAAATATGTAAATAAGGTACCTCTAATAGTTCCCACTGACCTCCAATCTCTGAAACCCAAGGACTTTCTTGTCTGTGAAAGAGAAGATATTCAATCTCCAAAACTCTAAACAGTAAATTGAGTATTTTAAGAAATTTATAGTTTTATTTTATGCCTTTGTCTTGATGGCCACCATTGGTGATTCAAATCCTTCAGCGCCTATGACAATTAGTTTGCTGGTATCTGAGATGTCACTATTTAAACCCTGTGTTCTGGAACAATTGTGTGCTTTGATGATTTTTCTGGGTTGGTTTAAGATCCTTACGTTATAAGAGCTTCCTTGAATTAAAATTGCATACCACCAGTAATTAATAAAACAGATAAGCACAAATAGACTGCCTCAGGATGCCCATTTAAATACGGTTATCTTCTCATCACTGAGCAATGAAACAATCTTAATTAAGTGAACTAAGATGAAATATCACAAACTTATAAATAGCTGCACTAAGCATAAGAACAAAATATTTCTAATGAGTTCTGATCCTCCAGGTGACAGAATCCCTAGGGACTTGGAGAAAATGAGCTCTACCATCAACTGTAGCTCAACCAAGCCGGCTCTGTAACGAGATCCCAAGAGTCCTCTTTACAACTGAGAAAGAATTGGGTACTTTGAAAATTTCTCTAGCTACTTTTCTAGATTGTAACAACCAACATTGAGCTGTTTATCTAGGACTAAAAACACTGTTCACACTCATTGAGGGAAACTGTATAAATAAATGCAACAGGTCTCCAATTTTCCACAAAATAGTAATGAACCAACCAAAGGATCACCATTGATAAATCAAACCATGGTGGTTCCATCATTCATCTCTCCCCCACCAGAATGTAACATAGCCATAAGAGGAAATAAGGCAATTATTCAGGTAATTATTCAGGGAGAATCACCACCCGGCAACCTTCAAGTCCTTTATGATGGCACTAATCTCTGCAATCCCTCCAGGAATGTGGTATTGCTTTTCGTTTACTATTTTCCTAGGTCAGGGCAGTTCTAATACCTTTCACTTGGCTTTTCCTACCATAATACTCCTTACTACATTTGTCAGGGATTCAATGTGGATGTTCTGCCAGTTGCTGTGTGTATCTATTCCAATTATGCATTCTGGAATTGGGGAAATCACTACAGGATGGGTTCAGGAAACCACTGGACCTACTGTGAGACAGACATGAGCTAAGACTCCATTAATAATCCGAACTTCATGTGCCCCCACTCTGACTGGTGATCCACAGTGACTTTTTGGGTCCCCTGGAGTTAGTGTCTGTTCACAGCCAGTATCCAGTAGTCTCTGAAATGCCTGATTATTTCCTTTTCCCAAAGAACTGTCACTCTCATAAAAGGTCGTAGATTACTTTGGGGAAGGCTGGTAGAAAGATTAACAGTATAAATTTTGAGCTGTGTATTGAAGTCCTTCCTCAAGGGAACTCACCCTCCCCTTCGTTCAGGGCATTGTGAGTCTTTAAACTCATTCAAGCCTTGGAATTGACTGAGGAGCCCTGACTCTCTGTTCTGGCTATTCAATTTAGACTGCTGTTCACTTGACCAAGAATTTTCCCACTTGTACAGATCAAGTAAATATTTAGTATATTTCCTATTTATTTCACTCCTGTGGACACTATGACTCCTATGGACACTATAACTAAGTAGAAAATGCCATAAGTCCATAGGAGTCAGACTCTTCTGTTTACTGCATTGATTCTGCTGTCCATTATGGTAACCATGCCCACCTTGTCTTTGTCCAGTAAAAGCTGTCACTTGACCCCTATCACTGTGGGGTCCAATCAACCCAATTGCCACTGTCAAATATAACTTACGTGAAATGGCAATCACAGCAGTCTTCAAGGATGCTAGGGCTCCCTTCACAAATTTGTTCCGCAATATTGTGGTAAAAGGTGTGTGCTCTGGGCACTCCATGTGTGGACCTGTGAGTCTAACCTGATAAATCCACTCTAGCATACCAATTACCCTAAGCCTTTGGATGCCTTCTTCTCCAGTATACCAAAGCATGTCTTCTACTTCAACTTGATTTAGTGTAGGCTTTGCCGTGTAATCAATGCTTCAGTGACTCAACCAAATAAACTATTAGGTCCTTTCCTAACTTCTTGAGCTGAAACGCTGAAGGAAGAATCTGTTTATTGGACCCATATCAATAAACTCAGACTGATCCATCTTCATGCTCCTTGCACCATTATCCCATATCCTTAATAGAAATTCCCACACATTTTCTCCAGGTTTCTGTTCCTACATATTAGAAAAGTCAAGGAGTTCTTTTGAAGTGTAGCATGCCTCCTCCTGAGTCACACATTGTACTTCACCTTTTAGGGCTCATTGGGACTTAAGTCTACTTGTAGGTCTGGAAGCCAAAATTGTTGATGGGGAAGTGTTTGGAGAACATTCAACACTGCCTTGTAAAGCATCTGCCTCAGGCCATGCCCCAGGCAATGACTCATTCAAGGGCCCTTTAGACACAGCTTGGTTAATTTCATAAAATAGATGTGGAAGGCTTAGTGGTTTTACTTGGGAAAGTGGCTTAGCAGACAAACATGATATAATCTCTTCAGATGGGAGTGAGAGGGCTGGTTCTGTTGGCAGGAAAGATTCAATGGAATTTAGGGGCTGAGTGTCTCCAGCTACTTGATTATCTGCCCATATGTCCCCAGCACAAGTTAAAGGATTCCAGGTTTGCACAGTCAATGCCCTCCCTCTTACTTCAGATACCTCTTGAGGTTGGTAATTCAACCACTCTTATGATAAGACTCTGGTTTTGTTTCTCTACAATATCAACTCTGTTACGACAAGAAATAAGACTTTCTTTCAAGGCATGAGTGGAAACTTTGAGGTCCTTTATGAGTCACTTCAGCTTTGATTCTGAAGCCCTGAGCTCATCTCTTTCTTTCATCAGTTTGTCTAGGGAAAGTAGGAACAACCAACCAACTTTCTTATACTTCTTACTCTAACAAAATTTTAGAAAGATATCACACATGCAATCACGCAGAGCCTCACCTTTCATCGATACCTCATCTCTTGGTGGTGATATTTTGCATATTTGTATTGCCACCTTACACCATGGATTAGCAGTGCCCTTGTTACTACTGGAAGCAGAATCATCAACATCTTTAATACTAACCAGACTGTAGAAATAATTCAGAAAACTCATATTTACAATTTTGTTCCTCTAGAACCACTCTTGGTACCAAATTCCTTATGCTGGTAAAACATGTAAATGTATATATAGAGAGACAGAGATATCAAGGAAATGCCTCCTGTAGTTGTAGAGGCTGGAACGTCCTAAGTCCATGGGTCAGGATAGAGGCTACTCCAAATTCACATAGCTGCAGGGCTGGCGAATCCAAGATCATCAGGTCAGGGAGCAGGGCTCTTGCTCACAGGCTGCAAAGATCAATTCATCCCAAGATCAGAAAGCAAGACTGCAGGTAAGCTGCTAGCTCCAACCACAAGAATCAGAGATCAGACAAACTGAAGCCAGCCACAGGATCCACAGTGAGCAAAAACCCTCTAGTCTTGCCAGAATGTCCACTTAAAATTCATGTAAGCCACACACTCAAGGAAACTCCCTTTCAACTGATTGGCTACTCACAGCAGATCCCATCACAGAGGTGATCACATTATATCACATCTCATCATGGAAGTGATCACAACAGCATAGGACTGCCAAAACACTGAGAATCATGGCCCAGCCAAGTTGAAACACAACCTTAACTATCACAACATCTTTCTGGTATTCTCTGCTTTCAGCCAGTGTCATGGATTGAATTATGTCCCCCCAAAATGTGTGTATCAACTCGGTTAGGCCATGTGTGCTTGTCCCCCATTTTGTGATTGTAATTTTATATTGAGAGGATTAGGGTAGGATTTTAACACCACCCTTACTTAGATCACCTCCCTGATCCTAGGTAAAGGGAGTTTCCCTGGGGTGTGGCCTCCACAACCTTTTATCTCGCAAGAGATAAAAGGAAAGGGAAGCAAGCAGAGTTGGGGATCTCATACCACCAAGAAAGAAGCACCAGGAGCAGAGTGTGTCCTTTGGACCTGGGGTCCCTGCACCTGAGAAGCTCCTCAATCATGGGAAGATTGAAGACAAGGACCTTCCTCCAGAGCCAACAGACAGAGAAAACCTTCCCCTGGAGCTGACGCCCTGAATTTGGACTTGTAACCTATTACACTGTGAGGGAACAAATTTCTCTTTGTTAAAGCCATCTACTTGTGGTATCTGTGTTATAGCAGCACTAGATCACTAAGACAGCCAGTACCCAGCCATCTGACATCAGCAACAATATTCTTCATTCCACGACCTCTTCTGAATCTGGCTTGAATTTCTGGCAGTTCCTTGTCAATGTACTGCTGTAACTGCTTTTGAATGATCTTAAGCAAAATTTTACTTGAGTGTGATATTAATAATATTGTTTAATACTTCCCATATTTGGTTGGATCACCTTTCTTTGGAATAGGCATAAATATGGATCTCTTCTAGTTGGTTGGTCAGGTAGCCGTGTTCCAAATTTCATGACGTAGATGAAGGAACACTTTCAGCGCTGCATGAGTTTGTTGTAACATCTCAATTGGTATTCCGTCAATTCCTGAAGGTTTGTTTTTTGCCAATGTCTTCAGTGGGGCTTGGACTTTTTCCTTCAGTACCATCTGTTCTTGATCATATTCTACTTCCCAAAATGATTGAATGTCATCCAATTCTTTTTGGTACTCTGTATTCCTTTCATCTTTTGATGTTTCCTGCATTGTTCAGTATTTTGCCCATAGAATCACTATTGCAAGTTGAGGCTTGAATTTTTTCTTCAATTCTTTTAGCTTGAGAAATGCTGAGCACGTTCTTCCCTTTTGGTTTTCTAACTTCAGGTCTTTGCACATGTCATTGTCATACTTTGTATTCTTGAGCAGTCCTTTGAAATCTTCTGTTCAGCTCTTGTACTTCATTCCTTCTTCCATTCAGTTTAGCTAGTTGACCTTCAAAAGCAATTTTCAGAATCTCTTCTGACATTCATTTTGGTCTTTTTTTTTTCTTTCCTGTCTTTTTAATGACCTCTTGCTTTCTTCATGGATGATGTAGTTTATGTCATTCCACAACTTGTCTAGTCTTTTGTCATTAGTGTTCAATGTGTCAGATCTATTCTTGAGATGGTCTCTAAATTCAGGTGGTATGTACTCATGGTTGTATTGTGACTTCCATGGACTTGTTCTAATTTCTTCAGCTTCAACATGAATTTGCATATGAGCAATTGAATGTCTGTCCTGAAGTCAGGCCCTGGCCTTGTTCTAACTGATGATATTGAGATTTTCCACTGTCTCTTTCCACTATATCAGACAGTGTTTCACTGCTATTCGTCAGGTTTCACTGTGTAATTTTTTTCACAAGCAGACTGTCAGTTCCTTCTTCCTAGTCTGTCTAATTCTGGAAGTTCAGCTAAACCTTGTCCACCATGGGTGATTCTGCTATTATTGGAATGCCAGTCGCATAGCTTCTAGCTGCAGAGCAACACATAAGCCCCCACAAAATGACCAACTGAAAGATGCATGGGGATAATTAGCATATGACCCAGCAATTCCAGTCCTAGGCATACACCCAAAAGAATTGAAAGCAGGGACTCAAACAGATATTTATACATCAATGTTCACAGCAGCACTGTTCACAATAGTCTAAAGGTGTAAACAACCCAAGAGTCCATCAAGGGATGAATGGATAAACAAAATCTGATATATCTGTACAGTGGAATATTATCCTGTTATAAAAAGGAATAAAATTATATTGCACGCTACAACATGGATGAATCTGGAAAACCTTACCTTAATTGAAATAAGTCAGACACAAAAGGACAGGTATTGTATGATACTTTTACATGAAATATCTAGTATAGGCAAATTCATAGAGACAGAAAGCACAGTAGAGACTACTAAGGAGCTGGGGCAAGGGGAAAAGGGGAGGGGTTATTGTTTAATGGGTAAATAAATAAATAAATAATGGGTACCCTGTTTCTATTTGGGATGATGAAAAAGTTTTGTAAATAGATAGTGGTGATGCTTGCACAAACTTGAGAAAGTTATTATTACTGTTGAATTATACACTTAAAAATGGCTAAAGTAGCAAAGTTTTGTTATATGTATTACCACAATTAATAAAAAAAATGTTTTTAAAACACTTGGGTATTGAATCTCATTCTCTTGTACTTGAAACACTGACTCCACCATATCAACCGGCCTAAGCTATGTTTACATGATATAACAAGTAAAAGAGAACCGAGATGCCCCAGCCAACAGCCTGCCAACTGCCAGATGTGTAAGGTCATCTTAGATTGCCCAGCTGCCAATCAATCCATCAGCTGACCATAGATGTATGAGATTGCCTAGCAGAGATATGCCAGCAAAGTCCCAGACCCCAACCGCACATAGAATACCACAGGACAGGAATGCAGTCAGAGACTAAAGGTGTAAGGGACTGGTACACCTAATTTAAAATTCTTAAGGATATTACTTTTCCATAACTTGAATACGTAAGTTTTCATCTTAAAAAAATGGCCATTGTGTTACCAGAATAAGGTTCATGCCTCTCACTGGTCAAGAATGAGCAGGTAAGGCAAAGTAATTTTCCACACAAGCAAATCTTTATTGAAGAGGCTTGCAAGCAGAGAGGAGGAGGGCCTAGAGCAATGCATACCGGCATCTCACAGAACAAAAGACAGGCCCAAGTTTTTAAAAGCTCTTGGGCAGGAAAAAATTCATGTTTATTCATAGGCACAGGCAGGGATATGTTAACTAAGGTGCACACACAGCAGCCTTCCAAGATGGCTCCTGTCTCGGAGGTCTCTGGGATTTTTAACAGGTTTTTTTTTATTTCATTAAGGGGTGTCGCTCCTGCATAATCTCTAGCTCCCCAGGTTCAATTCCCTGGCTGGGGCTGTAGCCCGTCACTGTCCCTGATGTGAGGTCAGACCACGGTCACAGGTGCATGTTCTGGGCATGTCCCTGGACCTGCTTTTCTCCAGTTGCTTCTGGAAGACAACTTTAAAGAAGTTTGCAGGCTGTTTTTAGATACCCTGCCCCATTGTTCTGGGGATTGGCTTTGTTTCTGGGCCCAGGCCCATTTCTTGTTACTTTGTTTGCAGATTTGGGGGCCCCTCTGTTCTCTGTCTTCCTGAGTCTCTAGGTTCCACACTCAACCCCCATTACCTCCGTGATAAAAAAAAACCGTGATAGTATACATTATTTCTCTTTTACTTGCTTCTGCTCTAACCACACCAGTTTCTTTGCTATTCCTTAAACAGGCACCCTCTGATCTCAGGGCCTTTGCTCCCTGTCTTCATTGGCCATTGATTTTTCGAACGAGTTGAAATTTCAGCATCATGAAATTTCAGAATTCTAAAGTACAAAAGCTGCTGTTAAAAATGTCATCATCCTTAATAACCGTCTTCAAAGCTGTAATATCACTGGGAAAATGCCATCACCATTCTGTTGGAAAATGATTTCCACTTGAATTTCTATACCTGGCCACATTATCAGCCAAACATCAGAATAAAATTAAGACATTTTCAGACATGTAAAGTCTTTTAAAAATGCATCTTGCAAGCCCATTAGAAGATGTGCTGCACCAAGCAGTAAGTCATGGATCTAGAAAAAGAATATTCAAGGCAAAGTCAGCAAAGGAAACACTTAATATTAATTTCTTAAGATTAAAGAAAATACAGCAAAGGAAATACTTAGAGATCACAGGATGAGAGTCTTATAACAGTCCAAGAGAACAACAATTCAGAGAAGGCAGAAGGGCCCACTGAGATGCTTTCAAAAGGAAAATAAAATTGTTATATAAATTATTTGAATATTGAGAAATCATCTACATTTGTTAGTGATTGAGTATAAATTAATGATAAGTGCATAGTTAACTAAGCAAACAAAAAATAAGACAATTATAAAATCTGAAAATAGAAAAGCTATATAAGAAAGGAAATGTAATGCTACACTAAGCTGTTCAGTTGAGAATAACATTTAAATAGGCATGATAATGTAAATCCTGAATACCAATCAAACCAAGAGTTATATTATTATATTGTCAGGATGAGAGTTAGGAATTTTAAAGGTTAATCTCTGGAACTAAAAAAAAGAAAAAAATGATTAAACAAATAGCTGCAAAGCAAATTAAATGAGTAAAAGGGATATAATACCAATATCATTTTGGGATTCTTTTAGAAATGGAACTATGATTTAATATTAGAATATCGATCTACATAATTTCCAACACTAACATGCTAAAGAAAAAGACTACCTCAGTAGATGTAGAATATGCATTGGTACAATACAGCATCCACTCATGATTTTTAAAAGAGAAAAAGAAATCTCACCAGAATACAAATTGGAAGGAAATTCTTTAATTTGACAAAAAGAATCTTAAAACAAACGAAAATTAGTAGTAATACTAAGAAAGGATTTTCTTTAGAATCAGAAACAAGAGAAGCAGAAGCATAGCTTGTTTCTTGCTTTAAGATAAGAGGGAGAGACAAACATGCGGTTTTAACAGAAAGTCCATTCAATTGTTCCTGACAGAACACCTTGTTCAACACACCAGGGTGTTAACTAATAGACTTACTGATGGTAAGAAGAATGCAAGCATGCAGCCTTTGTTCACTTCACCCATAAAAACTCTCTTCTCCTCTCCCTTGTCAGAAATTATTGTACCCTGTTCGGGTGAGGTAGTGTGTCCCATTTTGCAAAACACTTCCTACCATAAAACTTTTTGTTTTCACTTCAAACAGAATGCCAGACTGGTGTTTCATTATGACAGTACATTTTACCAAACTTTCTTGGAACAGACAGAGTCCCTATCATTAGTGGTTTTTATTAAAAAACCACTTCAGTGTCTAGAAAAAAGAAGACATGCTACCAATTCCTTTCTTAAGATTATAATAACCACGAGGGGAAAACAACAAAACAGATGAAAGATACATAGGATAATCTCATTCTTGAGGATAAGTACCAAAATCCTAAGTATAAATTTAGCCACTTGAATTCAACAGAAAAAAAAAAGGGGGGGTTGTAATCAAGTGTGATATCATCTAGGAATGCAAGGATAATAATATCAGCCAATGTAATCCACCAAATTAACATTACTATGTTAAAGCAGAAATTTTTAATCACTTTAATAAATTCCTAAAAGAACATTCAGTAAAATTCACCATTCAATTGAAAGAAAATCTATTGATGAACTGAGAATTAAGCTTTCTTAAGATAAATATCTTTATCTAAAACTTGTAGCAAACATTTAAGTTGGTGATATTTTTAAACAGTTTCTTATTTTAAAATTAGAGATAATATCAAGAATTTTCTCTCTCTTTCTTATTTTATCAAAGTAATAAGACAAAGTGAATTAATAAGTTTTAGGAATTACAACCAAATGGATAAAGCAATCAGTATTTGCAGATGACAGATTGACTACGTGGGAGTTTGCCTTCGTCAAGACCAATATGCAAAAACAACATTTCTTTTAACAAGAAAAATATAATAATAATGTTGTTATTAGGTGTTGTCAAGTTGGTTCCAACACATAGTGACCCTATGTACAACAGAAGAAACCACTGCCCAGTCCTACACCAGCCTCACAATCATCCTTGCTTCTAAGGAGCATTCTATCTGTATTTCTTCCAAGGCAGATTTGTTCATTCTTCTGGAAGTCCATGGTGTGTTCAATATTCTTCACCAATACTGTAACTCAAAAGCATCAATTCTTCTTTGGTCTTCCTTATTCATTGTCCAGCCTTTGCATGCATATGAGGTGATTGAAAACACCATGGCTGGAGTGAGGCACACCTTAGTCCTTTAAGCGACATCTTTGCTTTTTAACCCTTTAAAGAGGTCTTTTGCAGCAGATTTGCCCAATGCAATGTGTCGTCTCCTTTCTCAACTGCAGCTTCCATAATAATAATTGTAAAGTACAATTTAAAATATCTTTAAAGTATGGAGAACAGAAATCTGCCACTGCTGCCTCTAAAAAACCACGTACTTACTTTTCCACCATCGTCAAGAGGCCTATTTTGTGTGGCGCCTGCTTCCTCATGTTGCTCAGTAAAAATTAAGCCAATTTGAAGACATATTTCATAGCTTTATTTATATTAACATTTTTCTATGATTTCCATTTCTTCTTTATTTTTGTAGATTCATAGGCAACTGTTATGAGTTTCTTCAGTGCATCCTTCATGTCTTTATTCCTCAAGGTATAGATGAGGGGGTTGAGACTTGGAGTGATGATGGTATAAAAGGGTGTGAGGAACTTGCCCTGGTCTTTGGAAGTACTGTTACCTGGCTGCAGGTATGTGCAGATGGTGGTTCCATAGAAGATGGACACCACAGTGAGATGAGATCCACAGGTATTAATTGCTTTTCACTGGCCTGCTTTGGACTTCATTCTAAGCACAGCTTGTGCAATGTAACCGTAGGATATAAGAATAAGGAAGAAGGGTGTAAGGACGAAGACACTACCTAAAGCAAAAACAGACATTTCAACTGCTGTTGTGTCTACACATGCTATCTGGATCACAGCTGGCATTTCACAGAAGAAACGATGTAAAATGTTGTTTCCACATCTAGGTAAATTCAGGATAAGTGTACATACTACTAGAGAATAGGCAAAACTAATACTCCATACCATGATAATGATCTTGAGGCATCGATGTGGGTTCATGAATGCCAAATAATGCAAGGGTTTACAAATAGCTATAAAACGATCACAGGACATAGCAGCCAGGAGAAGGCACTCAGTGGAGCCCAACCACATATAAACATAGAGTTGAATGACACAGCCCACAAAGGCAATGGTCTTATTAGGCCACCACAAGTTAACCAGGATCTGAGGTATGATGGTGGTGAAACACAGGTCTAGAAAAGATAAATTCCTGAGGAAAAAAATACATTGGTGTGTGCAGATTGGAATCCAGGAGAGATGCAAGAATAATGGCTGTGTTACCTACCAAGGTAATTAAGTAGAAGATGGTGACAACTCCTGACAAGATCATCTCCAGTTTGGGATGATCAGAGAAGCCAAGCGGAACAAAACCATTTAGAGAACTATCATTGTTTTGGCCCATAGTCCTTCAATGCCTAAATCCAAAATTGAGAATAAAAAGATGGAGAAGGAGGAGGCAGAAGGAGCAGAGGAGGAAGAGGAGAAGAAGGAAAAGAAAGAGGAATAGGAGAATGGAAGAAGAAGAAAAAATAACTTCTCAACACAGACTAGGTGATTTAATGAAATACAAAAATAAACCAAGGGAGGGAGTTTATGTTAATAATTGAAAAATAAATGGATAGAAAATATTCCAGCCAGGCAATCTGGTATTTGTTGGAGTTTCTTTCATGGTGATGAGGTCCTAACTACATTTTTTGTCTAAGTGACTTTGGAGCATTCACTTAAAAGTAAATGTCAGAGTTTTGAAAAGATATGGTTCTAAAGTTGTGTGACCCTATGATTCTCATTACTGTTAGTTACTTGGTCAGAGAGTTCACCTATAAATCTATCTACTGGCTAATGTCAGAATGAAGTAATAGTGTTTCTCTTTTTCCATATGTTAGTGAATAGCACTTTTGATCTACCAACTTGTTACATAAAAGATCTGGCATTTTTCCTTGGCACCTTTATCTCCCTCATCTTCAGGACCTAGCTGGTCACCAAACTGGTAAATTTGAATGCAAAAATATATGTTAACTATCTTCTAACTTTTTAAAATGTTTACCAGCTAGTGCAAACCACTGCCATCTCTCTTCTAGATTCTGCTAATTCTACCTTTACATTCAGGTTTATCCCTTTATATTGTTATTAGATCTAATAAAAGCATGTCATCTGTGTACTCGAAAGCTGCCAAGGGCCTTCCATCACACTTAAGGAATATTCAAATTCCTTAAGATGGTCAAGGTGAATCTTCATGATTTGGTTCCTGCCTGGCCTCATTCTTGTCTCACAGATCACTTTACCCATAGTCCCTACTAGCCTTTTCTCAGTTTTTTGAGAAGTCAGGCTCATTCCCATCTAAAGTGTTACAGAACCTTTCCCCTTCTTCTCTGGGTAGCTTAGACTCATTCTGTAGGCTACTACTTGAATATTTCTTGGAAGTTCTAGGTAGAGCAATATAACAAGAAAGAGAAATAAATGGCATCAAAATTGGTAAGGAAGCAGTAAAACTATACCTATTCATAAGCAATCCCAAAAAAAAAAAACCGAATGCCATGACCCTATTAATAGAAAATCCCTGAGAATCCACAAGAAAGTGACTGGAATTAATAGAAGGATTCAGCAAAGTGGCAAAGTATAAGACCAACATACAAAAATCAGTTCTATTCTTCCACAATAATGAAGAAAACTCCAAAAAGGGAATCAGAAAAACAATACCATTTAAATAGCCCCCCAAAAAGATAAAATACTTAGGAACACATCTACCTAGGGACGTAAAAGAATTGTGCAAAGAAAACTACAAAATGCCACTGCAAGAACTGCAAGAAACCAAAAGAGACCTTTCTAAATGGAAAAATATCCCATGCTTGTGAATAGGAAGACTTAACATTGTGAAAATGTCAATATTAACCAAAGCGATCTATACACAATACAACCCCAATCCAAATAACAATAAGATTCTTTAGCTAGATGGAAAAACTAACAACCAAATTTATATGGAAAGGAGAGAACCCTTGGATAGGTAAAACGTTACAAAAAGAACAAAGTATGAGGCCTCACACAATCCAGTCTCAGAACCTATACAGCTATGGTAGTTAATAACAACCTGGTACTGGTACAATGACAGGCACATAGACCAAGTGGACAGAACTGAGAACCCAGAAATAAATCCATCCACCTATGGGTACCTGATCTTTGACAAAAATTCAATGTGCATTAAATGGAGAAAAGATAGTCTCTTCAATAACCGGTGATGTGAAAACTGGATATACATTTGCAGAAAAATGAAACAGGACTCATACCTCACCCCACGCACAAAAACTAAGTCAAAATGGAAACTAGAAAGTTCATGAAAGAAAACATAGAGGCAACACTAGGAGCCCTAATTTATGGCATAATAGAATAGCAAGCATAATTTAAAATGCACAGGCTCCAGAAGATAAACTAGATAACTAGGATCTCCAAAAAATTAAATACTTATACTCATCAAAAGACCTTTCCAAGAGAGTAAAAAGAGAACCTAATATCTGGGAAAAAAATTTCTGTTGATGACATATCTGAGAAATGTTTAATCTCTAAAATATACAGAACATGTCAACAACTCAACAATGAAAAGACAAGCAACCCAATCGCAAAATGGGCAAATGACATGAACAGACACTTTACCAAATAGGACATTCAGGCACCTAACAAATACATGAAAAGATGCTTGCGATCATCAGCCATTAGAGAAATGCAAATTAAAACCACATGAGATACCATCTTACCTCGACAAGAATGAAACTGATCAAAAATTCAGAAAACAATAAATGCTGGTGAGGCTGTGGGGAGATTAAAAGTCTCATACACTGCTGGAGCGAATATAAAATGGAATAACCACTATAGAAAATAATATGATGCTTCTTTAAAATAGAAATACCATATGATCCAGCAATCCCTCTCCTAGGAATATATCCTAGAGAAATAAGAGCTGTCACACAAATAGACATATGCACACCCATGTTCATTGCAGCATTATTCACAATAACAAAAAAATGAAAACAACCTAAGTGCCCATCAACAGGTGAATAGATAAACAAATTATGTACATACACACAATGGAATGCTACACAATGATCAAAAACAATGATGAATCCATGAAACACCTTACGGCATGGGTGAATCTGGAGGGCATTATGCTCCGTGAAGTAAGTCAATCACAAAAGGGCAAATATTATATGAGACCACTATTATAAAAATGCAGAAAAAGGTTTACACACAGAAAGAAACAATCTTTGATGGTTATGAAGGAGTGGAGGGGTGGGGAGGAGAAATCACTAACTAGGTACTAGAGAAGCATTAGCTTTGGTGAAGGGAAAGGCAATACACAATATAGGGGAAGTCAGTACAACATGACCAAGGGAAAGGAAGACACTTAGTGCAACACAAGGAAAAAAAAGACAATCACAGTAAATACTATACTCAAACATATATAACCATATAAGAACAGTAAAAACAAATCATAACTTATAAGCAGATACATAGACAAATATTTATGCTGTATAGGGAAAGGAGGCCATATAGGAGTACACCCACGAACATATATATATGTTAGGCTTTGGATATTTTTACCTGCATATTTGTATGCAGAGAATGTATATTCATACACATAAAATAGAGCACAAAAGGGGCATAGTCATAGAAGCTTCCATAACACACCAAAACACCTTGAGGGATGGAGTTACTGGAGCTGAGGTCTGGGAACTAAGTCCAGAGAACATCTAGGTCAATTGGCCTAGCATAGTTCATAAAGAAAATGTTCTACATCCTACTTTGATGAGTAATGTCTAAGATGTATCTATTGGTCCCATCCCATCTGGAAAAAGGGGAAGGAAGAAAACCAAATACATGAGGAATATATTAGTCCAACACCAATGGACGAAAGGACCATAGAAACCACAGCCTCCACCAGCCTGAGCCCATAAGAACTAGATGGTGCCTGGCTACCACCAGTGACCGTTTTGACAGGGATCACAATAGAGAATCCTCAACAGAGCAGCAGAAAAATGTAGAAAAAATTTCAAATTTACAAAAAAGACCAGACTCACTGGTGTGACAGCAACTGGAGGGAACCCCGAGACTATGGCCCCTAGTTACCCTTCTAAATCAGAACTGAAGCCACTCCCAAAGTTCACCTTTCAGCCAAAGATTAGACAGGACTATAAAACAAACAATAACACACATGGAGACCATGATCAATCAAGTGTACAAGAACAAATGGGAAACACCTGCCCAAAAGCAAAGATGAGAAGGCAGGAAGGAACAGGAAAACTGGACAAATGAAAACAGGGAACCTGGGGTGCAAAAAGTGCTGACACATTGCAAGGATTGCAACCAATATCACAAAATAATTTGTGTATAAATTTTTGAATGAGAAACCAATTTGCTCTGTAAACTTTCACCTAAGGCACAATAAAATAAAAAAGGATATGTAGGGCTGGGGTGAAGAATAATTGAGTAATATATATAAAGTGCTTAGAACAGTGCTTGTAACATAATGTACCTCAAAAACATTACTTATCAACAGTTACTATAAAAGGAAATTATAATCATGCACCATGTAGGTCCATGTTGTTTTAACCTTCCCCCTGTATTACTTCCCCCTGTGTTACTCTAGGAGCTTCAAAAGCAGACATGATGGATAGTGCTCCTCACTGTATCCCTAAACCTAAAGCAGCCCCCCTCGAATAGATATAATTTTTGACTAAAGGAAAAGTTAAGTCACACTATGAATAACAATGAAAAATCACATAACATTATTAGTTAGCATTTACCTTACATTAAAAATTTAGGTTGGCTGCTTGTGAAGTTACCTGAATGGGACAACAGAAGGTGAGGGATTAATGGAAAAGACTGGTTTTATCTATGTAGTAAAAAATCAATTTTTTCCGTTTGATGGAAACATAATTTAAAATGTTTGTCTCTGAATGACTAATAAACTCAGCATTCTTTAGTAGTATGATACAGATACAGCTCCTCAAGACATGCAGGGACAGAGCAGAACTGCCACACTTTTAACAATTCAACAGATTATCAATGCCCCACCTCAGTTTCCTGTAATTGAGTATAGAGAGATAACTTCCTACCACCTGAGGTGAAAATAAAGTCCAGAAAGTTTCTGTTCAAAAATAACTAAGAGAAAATATTTTGTTGAAAAATTATAGTTAACTATCAAACTAGTGTATGGGTCAGATAAAATGCAAAAAGTGGTTTTTGTTTCTTATGCCATTTCAAGTATATTTCCTCAATATTATAAACAATTTACTTCAAACTGGGGCCATAATCCAATAGCACACACATTCACCAGACTAACTGAATATATTGGTCGATACAGTTATTTCAAGATAGACATTGTTGATTTCCTCAGAATTTGTTTTTCGAGAATAATGATTTGAGCCTGGTTTCTACCATTGACCCAGGTGGACCGAAAGGAAAAAATATGTCTTTGAAATGCATCAGAAGCTATCACACACCGTTAGAGGTCTATAATATCTGAGCAGGTGGATGAATAAATAGTATTTATTTTGATACACATGTTGGTGTGTGTAATTGTGCCTAGCTCCTGAATAAAACATGAAAATCATATTAAATTTAATTAATTTAATTTAATTTAAATTTAAGTTAAAACTTAAAGTTTAAAATACGTAAAATTTCAATTCAGTTCCAATTATAGGAATGCAAAAATAAAAATTATTGTAAAATTAAAGTCCATCCCATGCTGTTTAACATTTTCATAGTTGATTATTTTCATTATCCCTATAGCCCCCAAAGATTAAGTCAGAGGGGCTGCAAATCCTCCTACTGACATTCGGAGCCTGCAAATAATTTCCCATGCACATGAGGTTTGGAAACAGATCCAAAATACGTGGGTCCTTTCCAGCTTCACAGTCTTCATAAATATGTTTCAATTCTTCTTTTCAATTTAATCTACACTTTTCCTCTTTTATTTCTGCTGAATCAAAATGTTTCAAATCATAAATAAGGACATAGCTTTATGTTCTCCTTTCGTAATAAAGAATAACTCATCTTTCCTTCATAATATAGATAGAAAGAAGATTTTTCTGCAGAGATTTACAATATATATCTAATCTTAGATTTCTGACAGAAAACCAGAAGAATCAGCCCGTACAGGTCTAAGTTGTCTTTCTTCTGCTCCGATGAATTGTTTTACCACATCAGCCACACTATTTTCTAAGAAATACTAAAGATCTACATTACTGTGCTCCAGAGGAAGTCACCTTGAGGTTCCACTTCTCCACCTGTGTTGAGCCCACTGTGAAGTAAAAGGATCCTGGTTCAGCATTTGCTCTCCAGACTGCAGCTCTCTCATGTTTCCCCTGCGGTGCCACAGCGAATTCTGCTGTTTACCTGACCTGTGTAAAGGTACGGATTCTTGACAGGACTCCTTCTTCTTGAACATGTGACTTCAGATAAGGGGGTGAAACCTGCCACAAAGCCTCACTATTTTAAACGAACTTGCATATACTAGTTCTTAGCACAGGAGAAACATTACACAAAGTAATCAGATGATTCCAAGCCCCTTCTGGGTGGACTAGAACCACCGACAGTTCTGTTACCCAATTAGTTAAACGTTTGCACCACCCAGGGACGTCAGCTCAGAATAAAAATTGAGTAAAATTTCCCAAAATAGCCTGAAAATTCAGATCATGAAGAAAAATTATCTAAACCACCCAGGACTGCATCCAATTGACTTCATTAAAGTGCTATAGAAAAAGCCAGTTGATGAAGCAGCTGGGGATTAGTCCATATCCTGATATTTCACAAGGACAAATTTAGTAAATGTAAAACTTATTTAATATGAGGGAAAACTATAGGGCAGGGAAATGAGAAAATATATTTTTAAAAAATTATCTAGTTGTTGAACTGTATTGCAAATGGCAAAATTTGCTCTAAAATCATGTGCAATTGCAACACTTGAATTTTAACATATACTGACTAGAAGATAGTCATACCATTAATAGTACACACATTGATTTTGGAAATAAATGAGCTCTGAGCAGATATGTAAACAAGGTACCTCTAGTATTTGTCTCTGACCTCCAAGCTATGACACTCAAGGTCTTTCTTGTCTGTGGAAGCGAAGATATTCAACCTCTAAAGCTCTAAACAGTAAGTTGAAGATCACAAGAAATCTGTATTTTTATTCAGTGCTAACATGCCTTTGTCCTGATGACCACTGTTGGTGATTCAAAGACTTCAGTTCCTCTGACAATTAGTTTGCTGGTGACTGAGAGGTCACTATTTAAACCCTAGGGCCTGGACCACATATGCACTCTGAAGATTTTTATGAGTTAGTTTATAATCATTAAGTTATAACAGGTTCCCTGAGTTAAAATTATATTCCACCAATAATTACTCTAATACATAAGCACAAATTGACTGCCTCATGATACATGTTTAAATGTGGATGATTTCTCATCACCAAACAATGAAATAATTTTAATTATTTTCTTTATGACGGTAATCATTATATTCTATATTTGAGAGACAGTATGGTGTGATGATTAGATGGATAGATTCTAGAGTCAGTGTTCCTGGGCTCAAATTCTGCTGGTTCCACTTACCAGCTACTGAATTGAACAAGTTCCTTAGACTCCTTACAGAATACCTACAGAATCAGCCAATACGTGTCTGAGTTTTTGTTCTTCTTGGACAAGGCGCCTTGGATTCTCATACATAACAGGAGAATTGTGATGGTGCCTACTGTAGGATTAGTGTGAGGATTAAATGAGTTTAACACAGGCCATCACACAGTAGACATCCAAATGGACATCAGCTATCACTATTTCGATCAATTCAGGGGTCTGTATGCTGCAAAATTATTCATTTTTATCAATTTAGGGAGAGTTCACACCGGCACCTGACGAAACATATGAGAAACATTTTCCTCCTTTGGAACACTTCTGTTATGAGTATATGTATGTATGTGTCTGAGTGTGTACTTGTGTATATATATCGTGTACACCTATACATATGAAGAGCCCTGGTGGAGTAGTGGTCAAGCACTTGGCTGCTAATCAAAAGATCAGTGGTTGGAACCCACTAGCGCCTCTGGCAGGAGAAAGGTGACAGTCTACTTCCATAAAGATTACAGCCTAGGAAACACTGGGGAAATTCTACCCTACTCTATAGGGTCACTATGAGTTGGAATCAACTTGACAGCAGTGGGTTACATATACATATATACATACATATACATATATACATACATATACATGCATATCTATATATTCTATAAATGTTATTAATAATGCTGCTAATAATAAACAACAGAAAACCAATCATTTGTACATTTATTGTCTTTCAAAATTGTAAATATCTGGATACTTTAAACCACTCACTTTGACTAAAGTCTGACTCTCATTCATGTATTTTTTTTCTCTTTGCATTGTATTCAAGCTTTCTATACCTATCCTTTTATTTAAAATAAGAAAGTATTCGTGTATTTCCTAGTACGATTGAATTTCACAGTTTACATCTACCATGAGCAAATCTTCAATTTTTCTTTGAAAAAGCAAAATGTATACAAATTTTCATGTCTACCTTAATTATATTCCTGTACAATGACTTTCCTAGCCCCTTGCTCCTTAATCCATGTACATTCCATGGGTTAACTACCCTGAGAAAATTACGAAGACATTATCTATATTCTTTAATTTTTGAAAAATTTCTCATTGGTTATCCAGGAAAAGGTATACCAAGATTGTGAAGCAAGTGTTTTTGCCTCAGAAGCATAATATATATTATCTTTCTGAACTCCTTTGGCTGGATCGAGATGCGTTTTTTTCTTCCCCTTTTATTGGCCCTTCTTTTTATCTTCCTTGCTTTTTTTTTTTTAATGCCTCCCCAATTTTTCAGAATAAATACTAATTACAAACTGTCTAATTTTACTCACTTTTGGTTGTCTAATAAAAATATGAATCTATACAGGGTCAAAACTCTTGATTCCCATTGCACCAAATCTCCTTCATCAAACTAAATAGTATCAACATCTACCTATTACTGTCCAGAAACCTAGTAAAAAAAATAGTAGGCATCCTTAATTACTTCCCTACCCTCACCTCCAAAATTTGAACTATCCAAGCTGTACTTCTTCCTTCTATTTCTACTGTTACTGATATAGGCTCAGCCACTATCTTTGTTTTCCTGGATCACCCAAAGGCATCCTGCCTTGTTCCCCTATTCCAACTTGCTCTTCTTTCAATCCATTCTACATATGGCACCCAAAAGTATTCTAAAAACTAAAAACAAGCAAATAAAATATTTTTATGTACTTTGAAATCTCTGAATACTTCCCATGCACTTTAAATAAAATTCAGACTCCTTACCATGACCTACCTGATGGACTGTGATCTGGTCCCTGTTTTTCTCTCCTGCCTCATCTCCCATTCTCTTCATCCCTTTGTCATTACAGGCTCACAGTCATTCTGTTTGTATTTTGAACTTGCTGAGCTACTTCTCACTAAGGGGCCTTTGCACTGGTTTTATGTACCTAGAATATTTAGTCTGCAAATTTTTTTTACACATTGCACCGCTTGTCACTCTGTATATCAGATATAATCTATTCAGTGAGATCTTCCTTGACTATCTAATCTCAGTCAAGACCCCACCACATCATCTTCTTATTTTTCACAACACTCATCACTCTAAATTTTTCTTATTATGTATCTATCTTCCCACAATTAAGACATTACCTCCAAAAGAATACAGGGCTTATCTCCCTTGTTTACCACTATAAATGAAAGAATCAATTCAACAACTACTGAGGGCCTATCGTTTGATCACCAGTAGAGATATAGAAAAGAATAAAACAGACAAAACAGAAAAATCCCTGTCCTCATGGAGTTTACTTCTATTTGGGGAAGATAGGCAATGAAGAAATAAACAAAATATACAATGGGTCTGATTGTGGTGGGAGGTTGGGGAGAAAATGGGGCACGCCGAAGGATGGCAGAGTTTGGTGGATGGATTGTTCCTGGTCAGGGAAGGCTTCTCTAAGATCTTAAACTTTTGAGGCTAGACCCAAAGGAAGCCTTTAAAAACTCATCAATAAAGATTATTCTAAAGAGCCCAATCATTCCCTACGGAATCTTAAGTATTGTAGGGAATGTGCCTGTATCAGTTGAATCAACTCGAACAGCAACTGGACTGGACCTGGAACTGGCTTCTATCAGTTATCAAGGCTCTCACTAAGGTAGCTAGATAAATTTAGATACTATTAACATGATTGGATGTCTTTCTTCACACTCATAAAGAAGACAATTTGGGGAATTATTTCACAATCAGGCAACTAACCACGATGGTCAAAAACTAATTTAATCTATAGGTTCATTGTATAGTACTGTTTGCCAACCAACGGGAATGATGATGTAATTGTAAATCCACGGAGATAGCATATTGTAATATTTTTAGTAAAACTATTTAAAGGGTTTTTCCCCATGATTTATTCTTTTCTTATATAATATCCCACTAAATAAGTTTCTCTTCAGGAAAACTATTCCATAAAAATATTTTCGTGTGTGCATTTAGGGGTACTGTCTCCCAAATTTTCCAAATAATAATTGGTCGATATGTTAGCCTGTGGTAACACTTTACTCAGGTTTCCCTGATGCTGGTATAATGGCTTCCAGTGGATCTTCTTGAGGACCTGGAAGAGGGTCCAAACATAGAGTAAGGATCAATCAATGTTTGTTGAGATAAAGCAGTGAGAAGCATATTAAATGTATCATTGAATAAATGTTATGCTACAGGCACAAAGATCCAGAAAACATTCACTACATTTTGGCAGAGTTTATCTCTCAGTGACCTGATTTCTGAGATTGCTTTCACATTATTCTTTGTGAATTTTCAGTACCATTTGTCTTTTGTAAAATATACACCTGTGTTATCTATGAAAACAACAGATGTTTTTCATTTTTTCTTTTTCCAAAGAAAATAGCTTTGAGCTTCAAATGATTACATAAATCATACATTTTCATGGAAAAACTTCAAATAATTCAGATAAGTCTATAGAAGACACTAAAATTTTCTTGAAGGACCATAACTCATATTATAAAACTTGCTACTTTTACATCTCTGTAGACATACACAGATGTAATTTTACATCAATAGTTCATAAAATACATCCCAGTTTAATTTCAATATTTTTGTTTCTATCTTTTTTGCCCTTAAGTTTCCCCTTATCAACTCTTCTTTACACCCTTTCACTCAGGTAAGCAGTTTTATCGGGTTGGTATGTATCTTTCCACAACTTTCACCCTGCACACAAAAAAATCATTACTACATATAAAATATATGAAAATTTTTACTTAAATTTTTTGAAAGGAACAAATTATATGCACTTTGGAGAATCTTGCTTTTCACACTTAACATTTATGATATTTCTATAATACCTGGGGAAAAAATTAAAGTATGTGTAAAGTTTTATCTATATATATATATAAAACAAAAACAACCTAAGTCTATTATAGACAGCTGACTTGTCACCAAAATAGAAAGTCATGGCTCCTCAACAAACCCCTCAAGATTTAAGCCAGTTCACAAGCATAACCAAAAAAAAAAAAACCCAAACCTGTTGCCTTGGTGTCAATTCCAACTCACAGCAACTCTATAGGAGAGAATAGAGCTGCCCCATAGGATTTCAAAGGGGCAGTTGGTGGATTTGAACTGCATAAAAAAAAAGAACCCTTTAAATGAAAGAAAAGCCTTTTCCCATTGAGGGGACCCTGTTATGCGGTCAAGAATTTGTACTCTAACTCATAATCCTAGCCTTTCCCAAGGGAACCTGAGGCTGTTTATGATACTGATCTACACTCGGTAGCTGAAACATCCAAAACATTGAGAAGATTCTAGATACTGACTTTGAACTGGCACCAGTTTCAAAGAACATAAAATATCTTTATCCATTATTCATTGTAGGAACTAATGAAGGATATGTGATAAATGTAGTTTAAATTTTTTATTGAGGCATGTTACATACTCTAAAGTGCACAGTTTCTTAAAGTACAAGCTGATGAATTTCTACATGAGCATGTTGTTGTTGTTATGTGCTGTTGAGTCAGTTCTGACTCATAGCAACCCTATGCACGACAGGTCCTGCACCATCCTCACAGTCCTTGCCATGTTTGAGCCCGTTTCTGTTGCCACTGTGTCAATGCATCTCATTGAGGCTTTTCCTCTTTTTCACTGACCCTCTACTTGCACATACAATTATCATCCAGATCACGATATGAACTTTTCCAGCATCCTAGAAGATTCTCTTATGCCCCCTCCTAGCCAGCACACACTCCCAAGATAACAACTATGCTGATACCTACTTCAAGGATAAAAACTTCTCTGACTTCTATCAAGTAGATTATTCTCCCAGTTTTGAACTTTAAATAAATGAAAGCAAACGGTATGCGGTCCTTTGTAGCTAACCTTTATCTCTCAACACTGTCTTTGAGATTCATCCATATTGTTGTGTAAATCAGTGGTTTAATTCTCACTGCTGTTTAGAATTCCATTATATAAATATGCTGCAATTTATTTTTCTGTTCTGCTTTTTAAGGACATTTGAGCTGTTTCCAGTTGTTATGGATTACATTGCATCTCCACAAAAAGTGTGTTGAAATCCTAACCCCTTGAACCAGTAATATGACACTGCCTGTAAAGAGAGGTTTTCTTTTGCTATGTTAATAAGGTCCTCCTAGAGGTGGGTGGATCCTAAATCTAATCACCTCTGAGTTATAATTAAAGTAGAAGAGATATCGGGACACACAGGGTGAAGCTGACATATGAAGACAGATGCACATGGCAGAAGCATCTACAAGCCCAGGAACTCCAAGGATTGCTGGCAGCTGAAACAGACAAAAAAGGACCTCCCCCTAGGGCCATGCCTGAACTCAGACTTCTAGCCTCCCAAACTGTGAGAAAATAAATTTCTGTTCTTTAAGGCCACCGATTTGTAGTAGCTTTTGTGACAGCAGCAGTAGGTAATTAAGACACCAGATTTTTGCTATTATGAATAGAGCTGCTTGAACATACTTGTACAAGTCTTGTGGTAAATGTAAGCACTTAATTCTTTGTGTTCTGGGCCCCAAATATTCTCAGGTCAGGGATTGACACAAGTTATCAATATTTATTTATCAATACCAGAGAGTGGATACCAAACCACAAAAGGAAATTGTGACTCATTCTTGTGTCATAAGTTTGAAATTGTGTACCAGTCTTCAAGGGGACTGAACTATATGACTGGTATTTCAGGGACAGAGTAAAGAGCAGACACACAATCCCTGTCCCTTGCAGGCAGCTCCCAGTGTTACTGAGGAATAAAGACAAACACACGGGAAACCATTTGGAAGTGACATATATTACCAAGCTTCATGATGACTAGAGTTGAAAGTGGAGGTTTGGCTGGGAGAGATGCACTCAGATCCCTCTGATGCTCTTCCCCTTGGATCATGACCCTTAGTTTGCCCTGTGCCTATTTTAGAGATCTTGAACTTTTTAGGGGAGGTGTGAATCTTCTGCCTTCAGGACTCTTGAATACCAGGACTAACATTGCTTTCTTTTCTCCTTCCCTCTAGGATGTCTAAATTACCTTGGAAAAGTGCATTATTTGAGTGAGTTATGTCTTGGCTTAGGCACTAGGGTGGGTAAGGGTGGGAAAGACATGTATCTTGGTATGATATGGAAGTAGGTTCCTTGCCCCATGAAGCCAGTGAAAGGACAAATTCTATGAGTTGGAATTGACTTGACAGCAATGGGTTTTGGTAAAGAGAATGATAATGTAGAACCAGATTGCATTCTGTCCTGTGTGTGTCCAAACTGTCCAAACAGGATGTAAGGAGGAAGAGGTTGATGGATAGGGAAGGATGTTTATCATTATTCATAGAATAGAAAAACACTCCTAGAAAGTTCTGAGACTCATTCTCATGGTATGGCTCTGTTCAGGGGATAATATGGCTCTCCAAAGATTGGTAAAAGAAAGCACTAGGCAAGTGTTTGTCTTCGGGGAAGAAGGAGAAAGTAGGAAGTTGGGAAATTTTAGTTTCTCCTTAATGATGACAACATTTGAATACTTAGTTGGCTGGAGGTTTCCCCTAACCCTGCCCTCTCTTCCCCTATCTCTGTACCCCTCCTAGATGTGAGAAAGTCAAGACCAAGGAGTTGACTTCTGAATCCACAGAGCTGGAGAAGAACTTCGGCAATTTCCCCCAACAGTACTCTGCCTTGATGAAGATCCTTAAACAGCTCCTTGGTGAGTTGCTACCAAAAGAAAACTAGAAGAGGGGATCACCAGAGAAAAGAAAATCCTTAGGTCCTACCTCATCCGGGCTTCAGTTTCTCCTCTGTCACTTTCTGTGCTCACACTCACCCCACCCCTTTACCTGGCTCTCAATGTCACTCTCAGTTGGGTCATAGAAATCAAGTAAGAGGAAGCCTTAGGTGTCATCTACTCTTATGTCTGTATTTTTCTAAATAGGCACTCAGAAAAGTAAAATAATTTGTCCAAGTTATCAGGTAAAGTGACCTTGTAATTTAGTACCTAAATTGGAACACTCTTAAGAGTGAAAGGGAGTGCCATCAATATTTATGCAGGGAAAATGGGCATAAATCAGACTGTTTCAGGAAAGCAGACACAGTGTCACTCTATACCTAGACCATAATGCTGACCTGCTCTGTGTCCTTCTTAATTTCATGACTCTATTATTTTTCACTTTAAATTTTTTGTTGGTAAAATGTTTTTTCATTAATGGAATGCATGTTGAATCTCTGAGTGCCTGAATTGAGATTGTTCTTCTGGACTCTGGGATGGGGCAGTAGGATCAGTGGGACAAAAATATATCTATGGACTCTATGGACTCTGGGGATAGGGTTCATGGGATGTATATGTCCCTATGGCCTCTGGGACACATGTTTCCATTCGAGCTCTATTAGAGGATTGTTGGGACTCCTATGTCCCCACAGGATACACCAGGATGCAACACCTTATACAATACCCTGTAACAACACTAACTTGTGGCACAAGTCCATTTCTTCTATTGCAAAGAGTTATTCAGGTCCCTTCATGAGGGCAGCACGGACTGTCAGTAGGAAAGTAGCTGCCACTGAACCCCAGAAGTAGCGGATGTAGCTGAGCGCTGTATGTCCCTTGACTCAAGAAAGGTTTTTAACACATTCCATTCTTTCTGACTGTTGACTTCGTCTAGCTCTTCTCCACAGAGATAGACGATATCAGAGAAGAATGGCAAGAGGACTCGGCTATAACCTAGACTGCCTGCCCTTACAGAGTCAAGAGATCATTTTCTGTCCATATTAGGGTCAAAGTGAAAAGTGAGGCCATTGTTCCCCTCCCCCGTCTTAGGTGACATCCTGGATTGAAAAAGGTAACAAAGCCATGTTGTTCAGGGGAAATTTAAGAGAAAAGCTCTGTAAAGGCAGGCTAGAAAAGTGAGGTAGGGGTGATTAGCATCAGTCTGGATTTTTTTCCTGACTCATGTGGTTCCAGGAGCCAAAAAACTCAAAACCTGCAGGTAAGACAGCAGACATCTGGCTCATGGGGTTGCAGGAGCTGGCAAATACAAATCTGCAAGTCAAACAACAGGATGCTGGCTCACATCCGATGAACTGGAGGTCAGCAGATGACGAGTCAGATGTAGGATGCAGAGAGAGTGAGATTTGCCAGAATATGCGTATTTATTGGATGCAGGTCACACCTTCGAGGAAACTACCCTTTAAGCTGATTGGCTGCTCACAATAGATCACATCATGAATAGTGATTACATCATATCTGCTGAGTCACTGAGAATCATGGTCTAGCCAATTTAACACATAAACTTGACCATCACACATAGTCACCCTATTTTGGTGTTTCACCCAATCCTACTGTTGGCACCAAAGCATCTGGTCATGGTTTGAGAAGAGGCAATGTAATGGATTCAGTTCAAGGTTGCTTTTACTTTGTCTTCTGAAGCAACCAACAAATATTGCAAAGGGTGTACCTAAGATAAAGAAGCAAAATGCTTCCTCATTGCCTCCCATTGTTAACAGGGGAGTTCAAAGTGCAGTAGTATTGGCAGCCAGTAAAAATGAGATGACCACAAGGTAAGAGGAGCCCATAACTATGGGCAAGCTCACTGCTTTTGGTAAAGCCAAAGATGTCAGCACCCAGAAACAACTCACACCCCATATAAGGGAGTACATCTGTTACCCAGTCCACAGTGTCACCTGGGTCTGTTGTGTGGGTTCTCTGCCTTGACATTCTTAGATGCCAGCAGTGCCAGTCTCTAACATACACCTGTGCAATAATACCTAGAAATCTCTCCCTTTATGCCATTTTGGGATGCTGTTAAGAAGAGGGTAAGTCAGTGGTCTACCACAGGCAGGGCACAACCATGGCTTTATCAAGGGATATAAACAACTCCTGGATGTGACTCATAGTAACTGAATGGGGGAAAGTGTATGACTTGTCTGGTAGACATCTTCCTAGTACAGCATCTAAACATGCCATTCCCAACCCTCCCCCTGCTGCTCATTGTAGTGGCAACAGCAACTCACTTTTGTTGATCTGTTACTGGTACACATTTAACATGGCGTGAGTATGGATAATATGATTCAATATCTCGGAGCCTGATGACCCCCACATAACTTGATGATCTGCAGAGCTGAAAGATCGAACAGCAAAACAGTTACTCCAGCAAGCTGCATCACAGACTTAGTGAAAAGACCAAAATTTTCCACCTTAAATGAGTATACACATGGGCATAAATTTATGAAGCATCTGTTTTTAGATGCTGGATGACAGACATCCAGGAACTGCAATCCCTAAGAGAAGGAAAGCATGAGATGAGCCCGACTTTTGCCCCAGCCCTCTACCTGGGGATAATTCACCCATGGCACAGGGAGGTAGAATCCAAATAGAATATATTAGTTCTTCTGTGTAAGGAGGCAAAGGCCAGAGTCCAGGGCTGCTGAAGTGGCAGAGGGCAGGGTAGGGTACAGAGAGGAGAGAGCTGTGGGTCGGAGAGGGGTGGCAGAAATCTCTTTGGGAGTTACCCTGGGATCCTAGGCCAAGTGCTGAGCTGCATTTGCTTAGGGCTTGCCAGGCAGCATCTGCTATAGGACTGAGTGGCCATAGTCACTAGGGATCACACAGGGAGACCTTGCTGAAAACCCCAGAAATTGAGCTTAGAGAACAGAGAGGCCACAGCTTAGAGTGAGGACTGTGCCCTAGAAAGAGAGCTGAAAACCAAGTCCCAACAGGAGCAAGGTGAGCTGCCAGTGAATTAACTACCTGCCTAAAGAAAGTGTTTTTAAAGGAAGACACCATAATCCAGTATGAAAGTATGTTTTGTTTGTTTGTTTTTTTAACTAATGTGGTTTTAGAATAATTACCCTGTAGTAAAATTTGCTCTTTTCCTCTCCCCAGCATCGCTTCTCCTGTTGGTAATATGATCCACGGTTTTCTTCTCCCTCACTTGCAGACAGTGTGTTTTGGGTGGACTTGCTCCAAATCCGATTGTAGAATTGGGCAACTGACCCAGGCCCATGTCATCAGAGCATCCAACGCCCTGCCCAGCATGATCTGTGGGCATGTGTAACACCCATGCTTCTCAGTTAAACATCAAAGCCCAGCTGGAGAAAATATTTCATGCACAGTACTAGATACCTCAGAAAAGCTCTCAGATGACCAAAGAAACGGGCGCAGAGGCCACACAACCAGTAGCAATGTCCACACCACACTGTGCAACTATTCAAAGAATACGTCCACCACCTTCACTGTTGGGCACAGACACCACAGCCGCCCCACCGGTGCTGGGCATGGGACCTCTGCTGCTCTGCCAGTAGTGCTCATAGAAAGCTGGGCACCTCTACTGACTCGTTTGCCAGATGAAGGATCCTGGAAGATGTCTGCTTCCTCCCATCGCTGTCTCTGAAACAAAGTCTAGCACAGGTGTGGCTGATTGGCAGATTCAAGATCACATGTCTGTGCTCTAGCATCAGGGAAAGTTTGAAAATTAAATTCTAGCTTCTTGCTTTTCTTACATACTTTTCTTCCCATACTTACATTTTGGGAAATTCCCCCAAATAAGAAGGTTAGTATAGATCCTGGGCTGCTATCAAGCATGTTAGATATCCTATGCCAGCAGTTCTTGAAGTGTAGTCCTCGTACCACTAGGAGTCTCTCAGTCCTCTTCATAATGTCTCAGTTTCTTAGAGCTGCTGTAACAGAAATACCACCAGTGGGTGCTTTAAGAGATTAATTTTCTCAATATTTAGGAGGCTAGAAGTCTGACTTCAGAGCATTGGCCCTAGGAGAAGATTCTCTCTGTCCACTCTTGGGGAGAATCCTTGTCTCATCTTCTATAACCTTGGCATTATCGGTTCCTTGGCAATCTTGAAGTGGCATGTATCTTTCTCACTTCTGTGCCTAAAAAAAATGCCTAGTCTGCTCTTTTTATATCTCAAAAGTGGGTAGGTTTAAGATACACCCTACACTGATATGATATCATTAACATAACAAAGAAAACCCTATTCCCAAACGGGATTACCGCCATAGGCATAGTAGTTAGGATTCTAACAGGTATTTTTCGATAATAAAATTCGATCTATAACAAATCATAATACTAAGTTTTTTTTTTTTTTTGCCTTTTTCACTATGTCGATATGTGCATTGATGGTGCAAAACCAGTGGTGGGTAAATCCCTGGTGCCTCCAAACAAATCAAGGCCACAGTGATAATCTGTTCTCCACTCCCAAACACAACGCACTTACAGAGACCCTATAGGACAAAGTTCAGCTGTCCCATAGGGTTTCCAAGGCTATGAATCTTTAAGGAAGTAAGACTGCCACATCTTTTCTCCCTTGGAGCAGCTGGTGGGTTCAAACCACTAACCTTTCAATTAGCAACCCAGTGCTTTAACCACTGCGCCATCAGGAATCTGACGAACACAAAGGGGAAAGAACAACCTAGCTGAAACAGTAAAAGTTCTGAATTTTACTCAGCCTCAGCTCCTGAGTATTTTAATCATCTCTGGGACAAATTTGGAAGTGTACATAAAGCACTTGTGCTACGTGCTGAAGTGCAATTGTTGTCTCCAAGAAAAGCACATGTGGACTGTTGAATTGTGAGCTGAACCAGTTGCTTTTTCTGTGGAACACTATTTTTTCTTGAAACAATGGCTGACACAACCATGTCTATTCTAGCCTGGTGTTTGGCATTTATTCAAAAATGAACAAAGTGAGTCTGCCTCTTCAGAGAAATCAACCAACAGTACTTGTCGCCATTGATAAAATTCAAGCTTTCAAACAAAAATTAATTTTTGGAAACCTTGTAACTGCCTGTATTACTTTCCTACTGTTGCTGGATTAAGTTACCATAAAAATAAGTAGTTTAAAACAATGCAAATTTTTTGTTTTACAATTCTGAAAGTCACAAGTCTTAAATGACTCCTAAAAATAACCCAGCGCCATCGAGTCGATTCCGATTCAGCCACCCATTAGGACAGAGTAGAACTGCCCCATAGAGTTTCCAAAGAGTGCCTGGTGGATTCAAACTGCTGACCCTTTGGTTAGCAGCTGTAGCACTTAACCACTATGCCACCAGGGTTTCCAAATGGGTCCTACTAGGCTAAAAATCAAGGTGTCAGTAGGGCTGTGTTCCTTTTGGAGGCTCTAATGGAGAACCTCTTTCCTTGCTTTTCCAGCTTCTAGAGGCCACCTAGGAGCCATGGTGGTACATTGGTTAAGGGTTCTGCTGCTAACCAAAAGGTGAGCAGTTCAGTCCACCAACTGGTCTTCGGAAACCCTGTAGGGCAGTTCTACTCTGTCCTATAGGGTTGCTATGAGTTGGAATCGACTCAACAGCAACTAGTTTGGGCTTTGGGGGGTTAAATGCTGCCTACATTGTCTCATGGCCCCTTCCTTCATCTTTAAAGCCAGCAGCTTAGCGTCTCCAAATCTTACTGACTCTCCTGCCTCCCTCTTATCAGGACCCTTGCCCTTATTAGACTCACCTCGATACTCCATGGAGCCCTGGTGATGCAGTGTAAGAGCTCAGCTGCTAACCCAAAGGTCAGCATTTCGAATCTACCAGCCACTCCTTGAAAACCCTATGGGGCAGTTCTACTCTGTCCTATAAGGTGATTATGGGTCCGAGTCGGCTCTATGGCAATGGGTTTAGATACTCCATGACAATCTCCCCTTCTCAGGATCCTTAATTTAATCACACCTGCAAAGTTCCATTTACCTTGTAAGGTAACATATTCACAGGTTTCACGGATTAGAATGTGGATATATTTGGGAGGGGCACTATTTTTCTGCAGAGCCCTGGTAGTGCAGTGGTTAAGAGCTCAGGCCACTAACCAAAAGCCTGGCACTTCGAAACCACCAGCCACTCTTTGGAAACCCTACGGAGTAGCTCTACTCTGTCCTATTGGGTCCCTATGAGTCAGAAACAACTTGACTGCAACTGCTTTGTTTTTGTTGTTTTGTTTTTATTTTTCTGCCTACTACACCCCCACTGTGATCTCAACAGCTTTCCAATAGTTAGATTTTTTTCTAAGATTTGTAGTGACTTTAATGAGTGCAATTTTTTGGTATTGTACAAAGGGTGTCAACATTTGGAAGGTCTGCATAACTAAGTGAACCAATATTTTCCGGATGACCAATGCATGATATTATGAAGTTATGCATAAGTAAAAGACCCACACAAAGTGTGAGATAGACTAAAGGATTTTTTAATAACATTTCCCATAATGTTTAAATTTTATCATGTGCAGTAGAGAAAACAGATAAACACAAGAAGCAAAGAATGCAAAATATCAGCCATAATCACAAGTAGTTATATGTATCATGCTTTTAGCCATATCATAAATATTTACCAATTCAAAGTCCCAATATCACGAATATTTTCATAACCAAGAATAACACCACTTCAATCAGGGAAGAAATACAACCTTGCCTTTCATGGGCACAAAAAATTCATTAAAAAATTGCTATGGTTGTTAGGTATCATTAAGTCAGTTCTGATTCATAGTAACCCTATGCACTACAGAACAAAATGCTGCCTGGTCCTCCACAATCCTCACAATCATTGTTATTTAAAAAAAAAAAAAATTGCAAAAGGTAAAAGTGACAGTAGGCTTCTGGATAAAGATGTTGACAAAATTAAAATACAGAATCGTGCCACTTATTTAAACTGGTCATTTGTCTTGATGGATTTCTCACAAAGTGTGTTTGCCTGATTGCATCCTTGTGTTGTTGTTAACATGTTCCTTTATTCCCCATTATTTTCTGCAAATTGGTTGTTAAATTCAAGTTCAACTGTTTTGACAAGAACGCTGTCTTTGCAATTGCCTTCCATTCATGACAAAGTTGGACAATGAAAAAGGAAGATAGAAGAAGAAGTAATGCTTTTAAATTGTAGTGTTGGTAAAGGATATTGAATGTACCATGGACTGCTAGAAGAACAAATAAGCCTTAGAAGGAATGCTCCTTAGAAGTGAGGCGCTCACCTACTTTGGCCATGTCATCAGGAAAGATGAATTGTTACAAAAAGACATCATATTTGGTAGAGAGTCAGGGAAAATAAGGGAAACCCTCAATGAGATGAATTAACACAACAGACACAACAATGAACTCAAAGATACCAAGATCATGAAAATGGCACAGGACCAGGCAACATTTCTTTCTGTTATATAAGAACACCATGAATCAGAGCCAACTCTTCAGCAACTAACAAAAACCCATAGTTATTAGATATTATAAGTTTCCTTTATGGTTAAAAAACTCCATTGTCATAAACAATCCATTTGTTGCTGAAAACTAACTTCTAGAGTTTGTAGCTGCTAAAAATTTTCTCCTTCAAGAGCCTGTATTATCTCTTGAAAAGATCAGGTCCTGTGAGGCCTGACATGGGACTTCTGTTTTTACCAGGCACACAGAGGGCCCTGTTGCTCTGGGCAGAACTCCAGTGCTTCCCAAACTCCAATGTGTCCAAGCCAGAAGTACACCCTGAGATAAGCTTGGGTCTTTGTGGCTAATGTCTGTAAACTGTGCTAAGTCTGTAACAAAGACTCTGTTTCTCTCTGGCGTTTCACGTGGCTAAAAGTGTATCAGGGAGGGCGGAGCCAAGACGGCGGACTAGGCAGACGCTACCTCGGATCCCTCTTACAACAAAGACACGGAAAAACAAGTGAATCGATCACATACATAACAATCTACGAACCCTGAACAACAAACACAGATTTAGAGACGGAGAACGAACTAATACAGGGAAGCAGCAATTGTTTCCAGAGCCTGGAGCCAGCATACCAGTCAGGTACGGCACAAGCACAGAGACCTGCTCCACCCTCCTGAACTAACCCCGGGAGGGGGACCAGCCGGCTCCACGGGCGGCGTGAGATGCAGCCGGTAGGAGAAGTCCCCGGGAGGCAGTGACTGGTCTTGGAGCAGAAAGAGCAGCATCCGAGCCGGGGAACCGTCCCGCAGGGATTTGGACTGGACGCAGGTACGGCATAAACACGGAGAGTTGCTCCACCCCCTGAACTAACCCCGGGAAGGGGACCAGCCGGGTCGCGTGGGCGGCGTGGGACGCAGCCGGTAGGAGAAGCCCCCGGGAGGCAGCGACTGGTATTGGAGTGGGGAGAACAGCGTCCCAGCCAGGACACTCGGTCACGGCACAAGCACGGGGAGCTGCTCCACCCATCTGAACTAACCCCGGGAGGAGGCTCAACTAGTTCTCGGGGCGGCACGGCCACGCGGCTGGAGGGACGAGAAGTCCCCAGGAGGCAGCGACTGATTTTGGAGTCGAGAGTGCACCGTTCCAGTAGGGGAGCCTTGACGCTGAGCGTGGGGCTGGAAGCGGAGGATCTGACCGTGACTCCAGCGGGCCAGACCCCCCGGGGGCAATCTCCACACAGCCAGCACACATAGGCGACGCGCCTGCGGGAATCTCAGATATAACAGTCATTCCAAGCAAGACGAGCAACTCTGGCTATATTCTGAGGTGCTACTCTCCTATCTCTCTGTTCCCTCCCCCACCCTCCCCAGGCGGCTTCATTAACATCTGAATAGCCTGAGCCAGAGGGAGAACTCTGATAGGGATCTGACTGCATTTTTTTTTTAGCGGATTTTCTGGAAAAACTAGTTTCCCAGTGATGGCTCGGAGACAACAATCCATATCAAACCACTTAAAGAAGCAGACCGTGACAGCTTCTCCAACCCCCCAAACAAAAGAATCAAAACCTTTCCCAAATGAAGATACAATCTTGGAATTATCAGATACAGAATATAAAAAACTAATTTACAGAATGCTTAATGATATCACAAATGAAATTAGGATAACTGCAGAAAAAGCCAAGGAACACACTGATGAAACTGTTGAAGAACTCAAAAAGATTATTCAAGAACATACTGGAAAAATTAATAAGTTGCAAGAATCCATAGAGAGACAACATGTAGAAATCCAAAAGATTAACAATAAAATAACAGAATTAGACAACGCAATAGGAAGTCAGAGGAGCAGACTCGAGCAATTAGAATGCAGACTGGGACATCTGGAGGACCAGGGAATCAACACCAACATAGCTGAAAAAAAATCGGATAAAAGAATTAAAAAAAAATGAAGAAACCCTAAGAATTATGTGGGACTCTATCAAGAAGGATAACCTGCAGGTGATTGGAGTCCCAGAACAGGGACGGGGGACAGAAAACACAGAGAAAATAGTTGAAGAACTCCTGACAGAAAACTTCCCTGACATCATGAAAGACGAAAGGATATCTATCCAAGATGCTCATCGAACCCCATTTAAGATTGATACAAAAAGAAAAACACCAAGACATATTATCATCAAACTCACCAAAACCAAAGATAAACAGAAAATTTTAAAAGCAGCCAGGGAGAAAAGAAAGGTTTCCTTCAAGGGAGAATCAATAAGAATATGTTCTGACTACTCAGCAGAAACCATGCAGGCAAGAAGGGAATGGGACGACATATAGAGAACACTGAAGGAGAAAAACTGCCAGCCAAGGATCATATATCCAGCAAAACTCTCTCTCAAATATGAAGGCGAAATTAAGATATTTACAGACAAACACAGGTTTAGAGAATTTGCAAAAACCAAACCAAAGCTACAAGAAATACTAAAGGATATTGTTTGGTCAGAGAACCAATAATATCAGATATCAGCACAACACAAGGTCACAAAACAGAACGTCCTGATATCAACTCAAATAGGGAAATCACAAAAACAAACAAATTAAGATTAATTAAAAATAAATAAATAAAAATACACATAACAGGGAATCATGGAAGTCAATAGGTAAAAGATCACAATAATCAAAAAGAGGGACTAAATACAGGAGACATTGAACTGCCATATGGAGAGTGATACAAGGCGATATAGAACAATACAAGTTAGGTTTTTACTTAGAAAAATAGGGGTAAATGATAAGGTAACCACAAAAAGGTATAACAACTCTATAACTCAAGATAAAAACCAAGACAAACGTAACGACTCAACTAACATAAAGTCAAGCACTATGAAAATGAGGATCTCACAATTTACTAAGAAAAACGCCTCAGCACAAAAAAGTATGTGGAAAAATGAAATTGTCAACAACACACATAAAAAGGCATCAAAATGACAGCACTAAAAACTTCTTTATGTATAATTACCCTGAATGTAAATGGACTAAATACACCAATAAAGAGACAGAGAGTCACAGACTGGATAAAGAAACACGATCCATCTATATGCTGCCTACAAGAGACACACCTTAGACTTAGAGACACAAACAAACTAAAACTCAAAGGATGGAAAAAAGTATATCAAGCAAACAATAAGCAAAAAAGAAGAGGAGTAGCAATATTAATTTCTGACAAAATAGACTTTAGACTTAAATCCACCACAAAGGATAAAGAAGGACACTATATAATGATAAAAGGGACAATTGATCAGGAAGACATAACCATATTAAATATTTACGCACCCAATGACAGGGCTGCAAGATACATAAATCAAATTTTAACAGAATTGAAAAGCGAGATAGATACCTCCACAATTATAGTAGGAGACTTCAACAGACCACTTTCGGAGAAGGACAGGACATCCAGTAAGAAGCTCAACAGAGACACGGAAGATCTAATTACAACAATCAACCAACTTGACCTCATTGACTTATACAGAACTCTCCACCCAACTGCTGCAAAATATACTTTTTTTTCTAGCGCACATGGAACATTCTCTAGAATAGACCACATATTAGGTCATAAAACAAACCTTTGCAGAGTCCAAAACGTCGAAATATTACAAAGCATCTTCTCAGACCACAAGGCAATAAAACTAGAGATCAATAACAGAAAAACTAGGGAAAAGAAATCAAATACTTGGAAAATGAACAATACCCTCCTGAAAAAAGACTGGGTTATAGAAGACATCAAGGAGGGAATAAGGAAATTCATAGAAAGCAATGAGAATGAAAATACTTCCTATCAAAACCTCTGGGACACAGCAAAAGCAGTGCTCAGAGGCCAATTTATATCAATAAATGCACACATACAAAAAGAAGAAAGAGCCAAAATCAGAGAACTGTCCCTACAACTTGAACAAATAGAAAGTGAGCAACAAAAGAATCCATCAGGCACCAGAAGAAAACAAATAATAAAAATTAGAGCTGAACTAAATGAATTAGAGAACGGAAAAACAATCGAAAGAATTAACAAAGCCAAAAGCTGGTTCTTTGAAAAAATTAACAAAATTGATAAATCATTGGCTAGACTGACTAAAGAAATACAGGAAAGGAAACAAATAACCCAAATAAGAAATGAGAAGGACCACATCACAACAGAACCAAATGAAATTAAAAGAATCATTTCAGATTATTATGAAAAATTGTACTCTAACAAATTTGAGAACCTAGAAGAAATGGATGAATTCCTGGAAAAACACTACCTACCTAAACTAACACATTCAGAAGTAGAACAACTAAATAGACCCATAACAAAAAAAGAGATTGAAACGGTAATCAAAAAACTCCCAACAAAAAAAAGCCGTGGCCCGGATGCCTTCACTGCAGAGTTCTACCAAACTTTCAGAGAAGAGTTAACACCACTACTACTAAAGGTATTCCAAAGCATAGAAAATGATGGAATACTACCCAACTCATTCTATGAAGCCACCATCTCCCTGATACCAAAACCAGGTAAAGACATTACAAAAAAAGAAAATTATAGACCTATATCCCTCATGAACATTGATGCAAAAATCCTCAACAAAATTCTAGCCAATAGAATCCAACAACACATCAAAAAAATAATTCACCCTGATCAAGTGGGATTTATACCAGGTATGCAAGGCTGGTTTAATATCAGAAAAACCATCAATGTAATCCACCATATAAATAAAACAAAAGACAAAAACCACATGATCTTATCAATTGATGCAGAAAAGGCATTTGACAAAGTCCAACACCCATTCATGATAAAAACTCTTACCAAAATAGGAATTGAAGGAAAATTCCTCAACATAATAAAGGGCATCTATGCAAAGCCAACAGCCAATATCACTCTAAATGGAGAGAACCTGAAAGCATTTCCCTTGAGAACGGGAACCAGACAAGGATGCCCTTTATCACCGCTCTTATTCAACATCGTGTTGGAAGTCTTGGCCAGGGCAATTAGGCTAGACAAAGAAATAAAAGGCATCCGGATTGGCAAGGAAGAAGTAAAATTATCACTATTTGCAGATGACATGATTATATACACAGAAAACCCTAAGGAATCCTCCAGAAAACTACTGAAACTAATAGAAGAGTTTGGCAGAGTCTCAGGTTATAAAATAAACATACAAAAATCACTTGGATTCCTCTACATCAACAAAAAGAACACCGAAGAGGAAATAACCAAATCAATACCATTCACAGTAGCCCCCAAGAAGATAAGATACTTAGGAATAAATCTTACCAAGGATGTAAAAGACCTATAAAGAAGAAAACTACAAAGCTCTACTACAAGAAATTTAGAAGGACATACTTAAGTGGAAAAACATACCTTGCTCATGGATAGGAAGACTTAACATAGTAAAATTGTCTATTCTACCAAAAGCCATCTATACATTTAACGCACTTCCGATCCAAATTCCAATGTCATATTTTAAGGGGATAGAGAAACAAATCACCAATTTCATATGGAAGGGAAAGAAGCCCCGGATAAGCAAAGCACTACTGAAAAAGAAGAAGAAAGTGGGAGGCCTCACCTTACCTGACTTCAGAACCTATTATACAGCTACAGTAGTCAAAACAGCCTGGTATTGGTACAACAACAGACACATAGACCAATGGAACAGAATTGAGAACCCAGACATAGATCCATCCACGTATGAGCAGCTGATATTTGACAAAGGACCAGTGTCAATTAACTGGGGAAAAGATAGCCTTTTTAACAAATGGTGCTGGCATAACTGGATATCCATTTGCAAAAAAATGAAACAGGACCCATACCTCACACCATGCACAAAAACTAACTCCAAGTGGATCAAAGACCTAAACATAAAGACTAAAACGATAAAGATCACGGAAGAAAAAATTGGGACAACCCTAGGAGCCCTAATACAAGGTATAAACAGAATACAAAACATTACCAAAAATGATGAAGAGAAACCCAATAACTGGGAGCTCCTAAAAATCAAACACCTATGCTCATCTAAAGACTTCACCAAAAGAGTAAAAAGACCACCTACAGATTGGGAAAGAATTTTCAGCTATGACATCTCCGACCAGCGCCTGATCTCTAAAATCTACATGATTCTGTCAAAACTCAACCACAAAAAGACAAACAACCCAATCAAGAAGTGGGCAAAGGATATGAACACACATTTCACTAAAGAAGATATTCAGGCAGCCAACAGATACATGAGAAAATGCTCTCGATCATTAGCCATTAGAGAAATGCAAATTAAAACTACGATGAGATTCCATCTCACACCAACTAGACTGGCATTAATCCAAAAAACACAAAAGAATAAATGTTGGAGAGGCTGCGGAGAGATTGGAACTCTCATACACTGCTGGTAGGAATGTAAAATGGTACAACCACTTTGGAAATCTATCTGGCGTTATCTTAAACAGTTAGAAATAGAGCTACCATACAACCCAGAAATCCCACTCCTGGGACTATACCCTAGAGATACAAGAGCCTTCATACAAACAGATATATGCACACCCATGTTTATTGCAGCTCTGTTTACAATAGCAAAAAGTTGGAAGCAACCAAGGTGTCCATCAACGGATGAATGGGTAAATAAATTGTGGTATATTCACACAATGGAATACTACGCATCGATAAAGAACAGTGACAAATCTCTGAAACATTTCATAACATGGAGGAACCTGGAAGGCATTATGCTGAGCGAAATGAGTCAGAGGCAAAAGGACAAATATTGTATAAGACCACTATTATAAGATCTTGAGAAATAGTAAACCTGAGAAGAACACATACTTTTGTGGTTACGAGGCGGGGAGGGAGGGAGGGTGGGAGAGGGTTTTTTATTGATTAATCAGTAGATAAGAACTGCTTTAGGTGAAGGGAAAGACAACACTCAATACATGGAAGGTCAGCTCAATTGGACTGGACCAAAAGCAAAGAAGTTTCTGGGATAAAATGAATGCTTCAAAGGTCAGCGGAGCAAGCGCGGGGGTCTGGGGAACATGGTTTGAGGGGACTTCTAAGTCAATTGGCAAAATAATTCTATTATGAAATCATTCTGCATCCCACTTTGAAATGTGGTGTCTGGGGTCTTAAATGCTAACAAGCGGCCATCTAAGATGCAGCAATTGGTCTCAACCCACCTGGAGCAAAGGAAAATGAAGAACACCAAGGCCACACGACAACTAAGAGCCCAAGAGACAGAAAGGGCCACATGAACCAGAGACCTACATCATCCTGAGACCAGAAGAACTAGGTGGTGCCCGGCCACAATTGATGACTGCCCTGACAGGGAGCACAGCAGAGGACCCCTGAGGGAGCAGGAGATCAGTGGGATGCAGACCCCAAATTCTCATAAAAAGACCAAACTTAATGGTCTGACTGAGACTAGAGGAATCCCGGCGGCCATGCTCCCCAGACCTTCTGTTGACACAGGACAGGAACCATCCCCAAAGACAACTCATCAGACGTGAAATGGACTGGTCAGCGGGTGGGAGAGAGATGCTGATGAAGAGTGAGCTAATTATATCAGGTGGACACTTGAGATTGTGTTGGCAACTCTTGTCTGGAGGGGGGATGGGAGGATAGAGAGAGAGGGAAGCAGGCAAAATTGTCAAGAAAGGAGAGACTGAAAGGGCTGACTCAAGAGGGGGAGAGTAAGTGGGAGTAGGGAGTGAGATGTATGTAAACTTATATGTGACAGACTGATTGGATTTGTAAACGTTCACTTGAAGTTTAATAAAAGTTATGAAAAAAAAAAAAGTGTATCAGGTTTGTAGATCAGTTGACTATACTTCTCTTCTCAGGGCTGACTACATGCTGTGTCCAGGTTGTAGGTTTTCACTTTTCTACTTCAAAAGCTCTGTATTCCTTCTACTCCAGGCCCATATTTAGTGCAACAGTGCTTTTCCAGTGGGGCTGCTGCTGTTGCTGGTGACGTAGATCTCAGTGTTACCCAGGGCTGGCGGTGCTCTTCAGTTATGGAGACCAGGGATCAGGTAATGTTCTCTAGTTTCTGCACAGGAAAACTGACCACCTTCAATTGAGGGGACATTACTCACTAAGGAAAGGGCAGGCACCAAACTTCCCTGGACCTGCTTTCAGCATTGGTTCCTGAATGTCAGCCCACATGCAAGAAAAAGCAAAGTTTCACCTGGGATTCCCTCAAGATTGCACAAATCTCTGCCTTCATGTAACATCATTTTATGTGTCATTGCTGGACATATGACAAGTTTTAGGAGTCATCTCATTATATCCAGATTATAAAGCATGAATCTAATCTTTAGATTTCTAGGAATCAACATCCAATGTTTGGAGACAGGTCATAAGTAAGAGTCTCATCAGGTCAGCATTTTGAAACATGCTTTGAAAGTGATTTCCCATCATTTCCAGGATTGGTATGACGTCACAGAATCTTGCTTTGTGTACAAGAGGTTGGATGTATATAAAACCAAACTCTTTGCACCTGACATTCATACAAAGCCACCTAATCCACAAGAATTCCTCTTTGTAGAACCAAATGTAGAGTTGCTACAAAGAACTGATGGTACTTGTGGCAATATGACTTTTGGGTATGTGTTTGTTGAGGTAACTGATCATGATATCGGTTTTTTTTTTTTTAATCTTTTTAAAAAATTTTATTGTGGTAAAAATTTGCCAATTAGACTTTTTTTTACATATACAATTCAGTGACACTGATAACACTAATCATTTTCTGCAACTATTACCAGTATCTGTTGCCAAATATTACCATTAACAGACACTCAATGCTTCCTAAACAATGACTTCCCCTTTCCTCTTTCCTGCTGCCTTTTGTAACCACTAATAAAATGATCTCTATACATTTGTCTATTCTGGGTATTTTGTATCAGATAATGCAATATTTGCTGTTTGTGATTGACTTACTTCACTCAGCATGATGTTTTCAAGGTTCATGCATGTTGTAGCATTTACCAGGACTTCATTTCTCTCTTAGTAGCTAAGTAATATTCCATTGTATGTATATAACACATGTTGTTTATCCATTCATCTGTTGATAGACATTTAGCTTCTTTCTACCTTTTGGCTTCTGTGACTAGTGCTGCTTTATTTTCTTCTCTGGAGACTCCACTGTGACTCCCTTGTGGGTTCATGCTTGTTCAAGATCCAGCAAATAGCAACACAATTTGTCAGCACTGTATTTCTCCCTTGCACTGCAAGATAAAGTTGGTCTAAGCACTGTGAACTCTGCTTTCTCCTCTGGGACCTTCATTGCATTCTCTAAATTTGGGCTCTGCAGAGATGGCTTCCACAGAGCATAGTTATCAGTGAGTCAGGCCCATCCAAGAGAGAACAGAGAAGTAGACAGTAGCTGTTCAATGCTGGGGAAATCTGGGGTAAGATCTTGCCCCCGCCGTATTTGGGGGCACAATGGCAATTCCAGTGGGAGCCGTTGGGATTGGTATGTGCTCCAGTGCAGACTGCCTTGGTGCTGTCAGTGGCCACAGTCCCATATACGGTTAATGGACGAGGCTTCCTGAATAAACAAAGTCTTTTTGAGCACCATATGATCATACTCTGCTACTGGTATAACCAGAAAACTAAACCCACTGCCGTTGAGTCGATTCCGACTCATAGAGAAACTATAGAACAGAATAGAACTCCCCCACAGGGTTTCCAAGGAGTGCCTGGCAGATTCGAATTGCTGACCTTTTGGTTAGCAGCCACAGCACTTAACCACTATGCCACCAGGGTTTCTGCTACTGGTATAAAAAAATATAGAGAGAGGACATTAAATAAGTATTTGTGGATTTAATTTATAGTCCATTCATTATCAGTGATTTTGGAAGAGTATGGAAACTGAAATACTATCTCAGACTTTTCCCCTCTCTCTTGCAGACACTAACATTCATCTCTCCCAACTTTCCTGTTCTTCTCAGGGTATTTCTGGGACCTTCTGCAGAAATTCCAAACTCTAAGCTTTCAACTGCTTCTCTGCAGGGATGCAATCCTGGCACAAGCTCTATAGTAACATACACACACACACACACACAGTCCTCCACCCACCCAATACACAGTCCTCAGACTTTATTATTTCTCTCAAGTTTTTGATATCACATCACTCAGCCCAAGCCTTGTTCCTCCAGGACTTTGGAGTATCTCATTCTCCCTTGCTTCCTTAAGGAGAAGGGATGGAGCAAATGAGCATGGCCCCTTCGACTGCTTACCGATTCAGGCTATTTCTACCTGGGAATGACAGGACAGTGTAGGTTAGTGATCAATTATTAAAGCCAAAAGACATTGCACAGGACTTGTGGAAGGAGGTTTCAACACGAGGACTAAGGGGTCAGATTATAGTAATGATCAGAAGCAAGGAGTGAAAGTTCTGGGGGTTCCTGTGGGATTTTCAGTTACAAACTAGATCATAGGCCTTAAAATACACGGAGATACTGAGCCAGGGGTTATATTCTTGTATGTTTTCTAGCTACTGTGGATTTATCTTCACCCACCAGCCTCCAGCAATATTTAGCTCCTCCACATCCTGTTTATTACCAGCCAGAAAATCTACTTCTTGCCCCAGCTCTATCCTGGGTTCACACAATGTGTTGCCCATGTCTTTCTACTGCCAGAAACATGAAAATCCCAACCTGGGGTCTCCCTTGTCCATTTCCATACTGCCCCTTCACTTGGATGTGCAGATTTTGAGTCTCTCTCTGCTCCACAATCAGGAATCTCAGGCTTCCCTCACCTTGCCCCCTAAGCTTTTGTAGCTACACCATCTCTAGTGCCTGTTCTTGTCTTGGATCCTAGCACAGTCTCCACAACCCTAGACCAGGTCACCATTTTATGCTGCTCAGAGTTCTTCAAAACCTCCTGCCCTGTGTTATTACCTCCGGTCTTGTTCTGACCTGACCTTTCACTGCACTGAGATTACAGTCATCATACTGAAGAAAAAATCCAATCTTATTTTTCTTCTGCTTAAAAGATTTCAGTGACTTCCCATTAACCTCAGGATAAAGCCAAAAATTTTAACAACTTTCCCCAAACCTTATAATCAGAGCCTTTGAAACTTTTCTGCTTCCTCTCTTTTCCTTCTTGAACTAGCCACAATGATCCCACTTGCACTATCACAAACAATTGACAAAATCTTTCATTTCTTGGTATGTACTAGGTGTTCTCTCTGCTTGGGTCTAGCTAATTCCTACTGACTTTTTAGATTAGAATTTATTTCCTTTGGGAAGCTTAATCTATTTCCTTAAGACTTTCTTAGTTCCTCCTTCTTTATGTTCTCACAGTTCCTTTCCCTCTCTAACACAGCATTCATCACACTAGATTGTATTTGCCTTGCTTCTGTATTTATTTCCCATCAAGCTGTAGCTCCAGAACTTAAATGGCTGTGTTTATGCTCCTCACTGCTCAATCCCTAGCGCACATCACAGAGGCTGGTACACACTAGATAAAAAAAAAATTTTTTTTTTTTTTAGATACTGAAGCACTATTTTTTCAATACTGAGCTTTCAGCAAGAGTTCATGAAGAAAATATACACAAATTAATTTTTCTCGTATATAAAGTACTTACGATGTTAGGTATGATTATTAGCAAAGGTGTCCATTATCCCTGCTAGACACTGGGCTTGATGATGAAAGGTACACTGGCTTATTTATGTTTCCATCAAAGAAGGTCTATATTTGATAATAGTTTAAGTAGTGATTCATATAAAATAGACGAAGAAATGGAGACCCCAAGAGGTGAAGCACTCTGCCCAGAATCACATCACTAATTATAGGTAGGTGATGGGTACTTAAATATGGCAAGAGAATGACGGTGGGGAGGCAGTGAGAACCGAGAATGGTATGTGAGCTCATTTCTCTCTCAAGCTACACCCAATCTTACAGTGATTACTGGAGCCCCATCTACCATAGCCAATACCTCCACACAAGACCTGACCTGTGTTGACAGATGTGAGGGGGGCTTCTTTAGGGCTCCAAATCTGTACTCCCACAGGCTTCAGGGCACCTGGGCACTTTCTTCTTACGCTGTTTCTTCATCAACCTCAGTGACTATGTTTGAGACATCTGTACTCATCTTTTTGATACAGTACCAGTTACCCCTCAGATGGCCTCTTTTCCCTTTGAGCACAACAGTCGGTATCAGGATCTGGGACTGAGCGTCACTCAATGACTATGTGGAGTGCTAGAACTATCTCCTTCCCTTCCTAAGCCACCCCTGGGCTTCACAAAACTCAGATTCACAATCATATTCATCTCTCTCTAAGCACCTCTAGGAAATGATTTAAATTAAGAAAAAAAGAAAAAATATTAAATGTTTATGGGTTTGACTAATTAACACAGAAAAACACTGACTTTCCACTTATCTGCCTCTCAATGAGACTTTATTCTTAAACTTTGGTAAACGCTGAATTCATTACAAGCTTTTGGCTTAACTAGGAATTGTGACTAGACTTTGTCCCACAAGCCCCTGGGATTTTGGGAACACAACACAACTTTTTCCAACCCAATTATGTGGTTTTGTGCTAGCTTCCAACTTCTTTCTTGAGTCATATTGAGGTAAACTGTGCAAACCATGAGTTTGCACTTTTCACAGTCCCTGACACAACCTAGCTACCAAAACATATTTTTTTTAATTTTTGTTCTGCTTTAAGTGAAAGTTTACAGATCAAGTCAGTCTCTCACACAAAAACTTATATACACCTTGCTACATATTCCCAGTTGCTCTCTGCTTAATGAGACAGCCTGCTCCCTCCCTCCATTCTCTCTTTTCATGTCCATTTTGTCAGCTTCTAACCCCCTCTAGGCTCTCATCTCCCCTCCAGGGAGGAGGTGCCAACATAGTCTCAAGTGTACACCTGATCCAAGAAGCTCACTCCTCACCAGAATCCCTCTCCAAGCCATTGTCCAGTCCAGTCCCTGTCTGAAGAGTTGGCTTTGGGAATAGTTCCTATTCTGGGCCAACAGAAGGTCTGGGGGCCGTGACCACCGGGGTCCTTCTAGTCTCAGACAGACCATTAAGACTGGTCTTTTTACAAGGATTTGGGGTCTACATCCCACTGCTCTGCTGCTCCCTCAGGGGTTCTCTGTTGTGTTGCCTGTCAGAGCAGTCATCAAAACTTATTTTTTGTGTGTAAGTGAACCTCATAAACACGTTATTGGTTTGCAGCAGCTTATGGCATATTTCCTTGTTGACCAATGGTCAGCCAGCCCATCCCCACTCACTATTATTAACTCATGTGAGAGATTGTGCATTGTCAACTCACCATCCTCCCTTCTAACATCTTCTTGCAGAGGAGAAGTTAGGAAATGGAACTCCAGAATCCCTTCCCTGTATAGTTCCCAGTACATTTTTTTCCAATGAGAGGGACTGTGAGATATGAGACACAGAAGACAGGGAGAGTTCATCGTCCTCCATAGGTGGGTTGCCCGCAGATGGTGGACAGATGTGAGATTCTCAGCAGTTTCTCTACAAGGCCCTAGACCCACCAGCTTTGTGTATGCAGATTGAGACAAATGATGGGATTTCTCAGACATTTTGAAAATTATAGCAATTTCCTACAAAACTCTTACCACCCACTTCAATGCTTCAGGCTGAGGTCTTGGCATATGCTTCCCCAACCTTCCAGGCTCAGCTTCTCAGACCTTCACTGACCTTTGTACCCCCAGCTTTTCAAACGTTAGCATAAGCCCTTATCCTGATATTAAACTCTTTATTCCTGGAAATTCACAGTGCCTCTGTTTTCCTGACAAAATATAGATTGATACAGCTCCCCCCTCAATAAGAGTGCAAAATTTGTCCTATTATTCCAATGTTTCCTAATGGTGTGGGTTTCTTAATGTACAATGGCTTTAAATTTGGTAGTGGCCTTGCTGGGGCAATGGAGCAAGAAGTAAAAGGAATATCTAGAAAACCCTTTTGGTTCCATCCCCTGTCTTTAGTGTCTGCCCTCTTTGGCTCTAGGCTGAAGTTTCTTTCCCATACAGGACCCTGCCATCTTTCCACTCCCAATGAGAACTTTCCAGTATTTATGTCCAGTTCTGAGATGTTATCATCCCTCCACACTTTGTGCAAACTTCAGGTTTAGGTTTTTCCTCTCTTCCAATAACATAGTCCTATCTTTATTCTTCAGCCATGTTCTCCTTTCATCTTGTATACACGTAATCCATTTTCCAGGGAGAAATTCCAGACATCTCTTTATTGCATGTTTCTTTGTTTTTACTCTGCTTATTTGCCTAGAGTTTATAAGGCAAATCTAGATACTTAACTGCCTTTGTCATATGTTAAAAATTTTACTGTGCAAAATAAGGCATGCTCACAATGGGAAGTGAAACAATTAAAATGTATATAAATATACTCTAAAATCTCTTCTATACCTAAATCCATACCACTTTATTGAGGGGATCAATGTTATTAACCTGCTGTCTATATTTCCCCTTTCTACATTCTCATGCAAACATAAATGCCTATGTTGGGCATTTCTCATTTCATTGTAGATCTTTTTTAATGAGACTATTCTGTTCATAATGCCCTGCTATGGGTTATTTTTTATTTATAAAATATCATGTACATCCTGCCAGTTTCACAGAAAAACCTTTAACTCTAATTTTTAGTACTAAACTATAGTGTGGTTGCAACTACTCCACTAGCAATAAATGCTTAAGTGGTTTCCACTATTTTTCTCTACTGTGAAAGCACGTTGTATATCTTTACACGTACATCCTTACACAGCCATCCCGGAGTCTTCTGTTTTCACATAGAAGTAGACCTTGGCAGTTGAACTGATAGTCTTACTGATTAACTAGACTGACAATCCCACTGCTGCTGTGAATGATTTTCAAAGTTATATACAATCGGAACTCAGGTTCTTCAGGCCCAGCCACACTTAACATTTTCCTAGTCTTTGAGTTTTCCTGCCTCTAAACTTCTCTGTCCCTAAAATCACCCTTGTACTTCATCCCAAGAAGAATTGTTGTCTGAAGAGTCCTAGTACTACCACTTGGTAGGTGTGTAACCTGGAGAGGATAAGTAAGGAATTTCTCTCTGTGTGTTTCACATCTAGCTATTAAATCTCTATGTACCTTAGGCAGGTTGAGTTGGAACATGCTTGTCCTTAGTCATTCTAGCCACTGTGCACACAGTCAGAGCTTTCTTCATGTCTCACCCTACTCAAAGTCTTCAGTGTCTGAAGCACAAATAGGATAAATTCTAAGCCTCTCAACATGGGCTCCTCACATCTTATAGATCCAAATGACTTTCTACCTTTGCAATATGCTCCTACCAGGCTGACCCAGGCTGGTCTCCTCACTGTCACCTGCTCATGCCATAATTCTCTTTACTTCTGCACCTTTGCTCATTCAGACCTTCATATCAATTCTCAATAGTCAGTGGTAACCTCTGGTTTCAAATATAATGATCTTTCCTCAGTCTTCGTTCTCGACCACTTTATGGCATTCTACAGAGCACAATCCTCCTTCTTCAAGTGCCTGCATTAGCCTGAATGATGTCACAATGTAGATTACAGAGTCCGGGTTCATGATGGATCCTAAGAAGAGCCTTTTATAAATACTGATTGCTGGGTCCTTCCTAGACAGAATAAACCAAATCTCTGAAAGTAGAGAACTGAGATCTTTTCAAAACTCCTAGAGGATCATGAAGCGCTAGTCAATGGATCTGGGTTTAGTGTCCACCATACCACTGCAGTACTGCTAATCTCTGGTTCCCTCATTCCTTCTTGCCCTCAGTCAGTTAACCTTTGAGTTACCTTTCTCCTCTCCCTGTCCTACTATGACAAGCCAGGCTCCACATTTTGGCGGCTTTCCACCCCTTCTTCTCACTTCCCAGACCCACCGGTCCTCTCATCCATTACAGAACATTTATCATTTCATCCAAGTGATAAAGAAGCTTGGGTATATATTTTCCTCTTTTAGGTTTCCTTCCATCCCTTCCAAACATTTATTCAACACATACTGACAGCTTACTAATTGAAGGAACTATATTAGGTATTATGCATTTTATCTCTCAAAGTGCTGTCTTTAATGCTCTCATCCAAATCAAAAAAAAAAAAAAAAGCCTAGTTTGGGGGATACAGGATAAATTAAATTTTTAAACTCTAACATCAAGATCAGCTACCACATTGTCACAGTCTATCTTTCAGTGCAGTCAGTTAATTACTAAGGTATGAAGATAAAATCAACCTGAAGTTTTTTCCATATGTTTTAAGGGGAGGGAAAGAGGATCCTTGGAAGATCATAGGATCTTTATGCCCAGGAGCTCACTACTATAACCTTGAAAAATTTATTTAATATTTTTGGGGCCTTGCTTTTTTTTTTTTTAAATAATTTTTATTGAGCTTTAAGTGAACGTTTACAAATCAAGTCAGTCTGTCACATATAAGCTTATATACACCCTACTCCATACTCCCACTTACTCTCTCCCTAGTGAGTCAGCCCTTCCAGTCTCTCCTTTCATGACAATCTTGCCAGTTTCTAACCCTCTCTAACCTCCTATCTCCCCTCCAGACAGGAGATGCCAACACAGTCTCAAGTGTCCACCTGATACAAGTAGCTCACTCTTCGTCAGCATCTCTCTCCAACCCATTGTCCAGTCCCTTCCATGTCTGATGAGTTGTCTTCGGGAATGGTTCCTGTCCTGACCCAACAGAAGGTTTGGAGACCATGACCGCCGGGATTCCTCTAGTCTCTGTCAGACCATTAAGTTTGGTCTTTTTATGAGAATTTGGGGTCTGCATCCCACTGATCTCCTGCTCCCTCAGGGGTTCTCTGTTGTACTCCCTGTCAGGGCAGTCATCGGTTGTGGCAGGGCACCATCTAGTTCTTCTGGTCTCAGGATGATGTAAGTCTCTGGTTCATGTGGCCTTTTCTGTCTCTTGGGCTCATAGTTGTCCTGTGACCTTGGTGTTCTTCATTCTCCTTTGATCCAGGTGGGTTGAGACCAATTGATGCATCTTAGATGGACACTTCTTAGCATTTAAGACCCCAGACGCCACATTTCAAAGTGGGATGCAGAATGTTTTCATAATAGTATTGTTTTGCCAGTTGACATAGAAGTCCCCTTAAGCCATAGTCCCCAAACCCCCGCCCTTGCTCTGCTGACCTTTGAAGCATTCAGTTTATCCCGGAAACTTCTTTGTTTTTGGTCCAGTCCAGTTGAGCTGACCTTCCGTGTATTGAGTATTGTCCTTCGCTTCACCTAAAGCAGTTCTTATCTACTAACTAATCAGTAAATAACCCTCTCCCACCCTCTCCCTCCCCACCTCGTAACCACAAAAGTATGTGTTCTTCTCAGTTTATCCTATTTCTCAAGATCTTATACTAGTGGTCTTATACAATATTTGTCCTTTTGCCTCTAATTTCGCTCAGCATAATGCCTTCCAGTTTCCTCCGTGTTATGAAATGTTTCACAGATTCATCACTGTTCTTTATCGATGCGTAGTATTCCATTGTGTGAATATACCACAGTTTATTTACCCATTCATCCGTTGATAGACACCTTGGTTGCTTCCAGCTTTTTGCTATTGTAAACAGAGCTGCAATAAACATCGGTGTGCATATATCTGTTAGTGTGAAGGCTCTTATTTCTCTAGGGTATATTCCAAGGAGTGGGATTTCTGGGTTGTATGGTAGTTCTATTTCTAACTTTAAGAAAACGCCAGATAGATTTCCAAAGTGGTTGTACCATTTGACATTCCCACCAGCAGTGTATAAGAGTTCCAATCTCTCCGCAGCCTCTCCAACATTTATTCTTTTGTGTTTTTTGGATTAATGCCAGCCTTGTTGGAGTGAGATGGAATCTCATCATAGTTTTAATTTGCATTTCTCTAATGGCTAATGATCGAGAGCATTTTCTCATGTATCTGTTAGCTGCCTGAATATCTTCTTTAGTGAAGTGTGTGTTCATATCCTTTGCCCACTTCTTGATTGGGTTGTTTGTCTTTTTGTGGTTGAGTTTTGACAGAATCATATAGATTTTACAGATCAGGTGCTGGTCGAAGATGTCATAGCTGAAAATATTTTCCTAGTCTGTAGGTGGTCTTTTTACTCTTTTGGTGAAGTCTTTAGATGAGCATAGGTGTTTGATTTTTAGGAGCTCCCACTTATCTGGTTTCTTTTCGTCATTTTTGGTAATATTTTTTATTCTGTTTATGCCTTGTATTAAGGCTCCTAACGTTGTCCCTATTTTTTCTTCAATGATCTTTATCGTTTTAGTCTTTATGTTTAGGTCTTTGATCCACTTGTAGTTAGTTTTTGTGCATGGTGTGAGGTATGGGTCCTGTTTCATTTTTCTGCAAATGGATATCCAGTTATGCCAGCACCATTTGTTAAAAAGACTATCTTTTCCCCAATTAGCTGACACTGGGCCTTTGTCAAATATCAGCTGCTCATATATGGATGGATTTATATTTGGGTTCTCAATTCTGTTCCATTGGTCTATGTGCCTGTTGTACCACTACCAGGCTGTTTTGACTGCTGTGGCTGTATAATAGGTTCTAAAATCAGGTAGAGTGAGGCCTCCCACTTTCTTCTTCTTTTTCAGTAATGCTTTACTTATCTGAGGCTTCTTTCCCTTCCATATGAAGTTGGTGATTTGTTTCTCCATCACATTAAAAAATGTCATTGGAATTTAGATCGGAAGTGCATTGTATGTATAGATGGCTTTTGGTAGAATAGACATTTTTGCTATGTTAAGTCTTCCTATCCATGAGCAAGGTATGTTTTTCTCCTTAAGTAGGTCCTTTTTAGTTTCTTGCAGTAGTACTTTGTAGTTTTCTTTATATAGGTCTTTTACATCTTTAGTAAGATTTATTCCTAAGTATTTTATCTTCTTGGGGGCTACTGTGAATGGTATTGATTTGGTGATTTCCTCTTCGATGTTCTTTTTGTTGATGTAGAGGAATCCAAGTGATTTTTGTATGTTTATCTTATAACCTGAGACTCTGCCAAACTCTTCTATTAGTTTCAGTAGTTTTCTGGAGGATTCCTTAGGGTTTTCTGTGTATAAGATCATGTCGTCTGCAAATAGAGATAATTTTACTTCCTCCTTGCCAATCTGGATGCCTTTTATTTCTTTGTCTAGCCTAATTGATCTGGCTAGGACCTCTAGCACAATGTTGAATAGAGCAGTGATAAAGGGCATCCTTGTCTGGTTCCCATTCTCAAGGGAAATGCTTTCAGGCTCTCTCCATTTAGAGTGATGTTGGCTGTTGGCTTTGTATAGATGCCCTTTATTATGTTGAGGAATTTTCCTTCAATTCCTCTTTTGCTGAGAATTTTTATCATGAATGGATGTTGGACTTTGTCAAATGCCTTTTCTGCATCAATTGATAAGATCATGTGGTTTTTGTCTTTTGTTTTATTTATATGGTGGATTACATTAATGGTTTTTCTAATATTAAACCAGCCTTGCATACCTGGTATAAATCCCACTTGGTCATGGTGGATTATTTTTTTGATATGTTGTTGAATTCTGTTGGCTAGAATTTTGTTGAGGATTTTTGCATCTATGTTCATGAGGAATATAGGTCTGCAATTTTCTTTTTTGTGATGTCTTTACCTGGTTTTAGTATCAGGGATATGGTGGCTTCATAGAATGAGTTAGGCAGTATTCTGTCATTTTCTATGCTTTGAAATACCTTTAGTAGTAGTGGTGTTAACTCTTCTCTGAAAGTTTGGTAGAACTCTGCAGTAAAGCCATCTGGGCCAGGGCTTTTTTTTGTTGGGAGTTTTTTGATTACCGTTTCAATCTCTTTTTTTGTTATGGGTCTATTTAGTTGTTCTACTCCTGATAGTGTTAGTTTGGGTAGGTAGTGTTTTTCCAGGAATTCATCCATTTCTTCTAGGTTTGCAAATTTGTTAGAGTACAATTTTTTGTAATAATCTGATATGATTCTTTTAATTTCAGTTGGGTCTGTTGTGATGTGGCCCTTCTCTTTTCTTATTCGGGTTGTTTCCTTTCCTGTATTTCTTTAGTCAGTCTGGCCAATGGTTTATCAATTTTGTTAATTTTTTCAAAGAACCAGCTTTTGGCTTTGTTAATTCTTTCAATTGTTTTTCTGTTCTCTAATTCATTTAGTTCAGCTCTAATTTTTATTATTTGTTTTCTTCTGGTGCCTGATGGATGCTTTTGTTGCTCACTTTCTATTTGTTCAAGTTGTAGGGACACTTCTCTGATTTTGGCTTTTTCTTCTTTTTGTGTGTGTGCATTTATCGATATAAATTGACCTCTGAGCACTGCTTTTGCTTTGTCCCAGAGGTTTTGATAGGAAGTGTTTTCATTCTCATTGCATTCTATGAATTTCTTTATTCCCTCCTTAATGTCTTCTATAACCCAGTCTTTTTTCAGCAGAGTATTGTTCAGTTTCCAAGTATTTGATTTCTTTTCCCTAATTTTTCTGTAATTGATTTCCACTTTTATGGCCTTGTGGTAAGAGAAGATGCTTTGTAATATTTCGATGTTTTGGATTCTACAAAGGTTTGTTTTATGACCTAATATGTGGTCTATTCTAGAGAATGTTCCATGTGCGCTAGGAAAAAAAGTATACTTTGCAGCAGTTGGGTGGAGAGTTCTGTATAAGTCAATGAGGTCAAGTTGGTTGATTGCAGTAATTAGGTCTTCCGTGTCTCCATTGAGCTTCTTATTGGAAGTCCTGTCCTCCGAAAGTGGTGTGTTGAAGTCTCCTACGATAATTGTGGAGGTGTCTATCTTACTTTTCAGTTCTCTTAAAATTTGTTTTATGTATCTTGCAGCCCTGTCATTGGGTGCATAAATATTTAATATGGTTGTATCTTCCTGGTCAATTTACCCCTTTATCATTATGTAGTGTCCTTCTTTATCCTTTGTGGTGGATTTAACTTTAAAGTCTATTTTGTCAGAAGTTAATATTGCTACTCCTGCTCTTTTTTGCTTATTGTTTGCTTGATATCTTTTTTTCCATCCTTTGAGTTTTTAGTTTGTTTGTGTCTCTGAGTCTAAGGTGTGTCTCTTGTAGGCAGCATATAGACAGATTGTGTTTCTTTATCCAGTCTGAGACTCTCTGTCTCTTTATTCGTGCGTTTAGTACATTTACTTTCAGTGTAATTAAAGATAAGTATGTGTTTAGTGCTGTCATTTTGATGCCTTTTTATGTGTGTTGTTGACAATTTCATTTTTCCACTTACTTTTTTGTGCTGAGACGTTTTTCTTTATAAATTGTGTGTTCGTCATTTTCATAGTATTTGACTTTATGTTTGGTGAGTCGTTATGTTTTTCTTGGTTTTTACTTTGAGTTATGGAGTTATTAAACCTCTTTGTGGTTACCTTAATATTTACCCCTATTTTTCTAAGTAAAAACCTAACTTGTATTGTCCTATATCGCCTTGTATCCCTCTCCATATGGCAGTTCTATGCCACCTGTATTTAGTCCCTCTTTTTGATTATTCTGATCTTTTACATATTGACTTCAATGATTCCCTGTTTTGAGCATTTTTTTTTTAATTAATCTTAATTTATCTTTGTGATTTCCCTATTTGAGTTGGTATCAGGATATTCTGTTCTGTGATCTTGTGTTGTGCTGGTATCTGATATTATTGGTTTTCTAACCAATTTCCTTTAGTATTTCTTGTAGCTTTGGTTTGGTTTTTGCAAATTCTCTAAGCTTGTGTTTATCTGTAAATGTCTTAATTTTGCCTTCATATTTGAGAGAGAGTTTTGCTGGATATATGATCCTTGGCTGGCAGTTTTTCTCCTTCAGTGCTCTGTATATGTTATGCCATTGCCTTCTTGCCTGCATGGTTTCTGCTGAGTAGTCTGAACTTATTGATTCTCCATTGTAGGAGACCTTTCTTTTATCCCTGGCTGCTTTTAAAATTTTTTCTTTATCTCTGGTTTTGGCAAGTTTTATGATAATATATCTTGGTGTTTTTCTTTTTGGATCAATCTTAAATGGGGTTCGATGAGCATTTTGGATAGATATCCTTTCGTCTTTCATGATGTCAGGGAAATTTTCTGCCAACAGATCTTCAACTATTCTCTCTGTATTTTCTGTTATCCCTCCCTGTTCTGGGACTCCAATCACACGCAAGTTATTCTTCTTGACAGAGTCCCACATGATTTTTAGGGTTTCTTCATTTTTTTTAATTCTTTTATCTGATTTTTTTTCAGCTATATTGGTGTCAATTCCCTGGTCCTCCAGGTTTTCCACTCTGCCTTCCAGTTGCTCGAGTCTGCTCCTCTGACTTCCTATTGCGTTGTCTAATTCTGTAATTTTATTGTTAATCTTTTGGATTTCTGAATGCTGTCTCTCTATGGATTCTTGCAACTTATTAATTTTTCCACTATGTTCTTGAATAATCTTTTTGAGTTCTACAACTGCTTTATCAGTGTGTTCCTTGGCTTTTTCTGTAGATTGCCTTATTTCATTTACGAGGTCATCCCTGATGTCTTGAAGCATTCTATAAATTAGTTTTTTATATTCTGCATCTGGCAATTCCAGGATTGTATCTTCATTGGGGAAAGATTTCGATTCTTTAGTTTGGGGAGTTGTAGAAGCAATCATGGTCTGCTTCTATATGTGGTTTGATATCGACTGCTGTCTCCGAGCCATCTCTAAGATATTGTAGTGATTTATTCTATATTTGCTCACTGAGTCTTATCTTGTTTTGTTTTCTTTCGATATACATAGATGGGCTACTAGATTGCGCTGTCTTGATTGTTGTAGCCCTTGAATCACTTATGTCCTATTACCAGCTCGTTTGGGCTGTTACCAGATAAATAATCCTAAGAGTCCATTCACTATTCTTGAGTAGAATCTGATTTGGGGTCATCAAGTGTGTGGTGCAGACTTTCACCTATCCACCTAGAGAAGTAGTGGTGATAGTTCTGTGCACCAGATTCTAGTAGCAGCAGGGGTTCACACTCCATGGGGGGCAGGATGCTGACAGGCTTCCCCCAAGTGCCAGTGAGGTAGGTGTGTTTCTATTCCTAAAGCACTTTGGTGGATGGGCTCTGCAGCTGTACCTTAGGCCCCCAATTCAAGTACCTCTACAGATTGGTAGGTGTCACCCTCCTTAGTACCCTAAGGCAGGAGGCTAGGTGGTCTGGGGGTAGCTTCAGCTCTCCATTCCCTGTTATGGGTCAGTGAGGTCTCCGTTGAATACGTAGAGGTATCAGACCTGGGAAACTTGTCTTTCCAGTAATCCACTAAAACAATTACAGTCAGATCCCTATCAGAAATGCCTTTGCAGTATAATAGCCACCTTGTTCCCTGTAGGGATGAAAGCCCAAGACTGTGGATCACATATGCTTGGCTGGAGCTGGCTCTGTGTTTTTAGTCCAATTAGGGAAGGATTTTTGGTCCCTGGGTTTTTTGTAGCTGCTTCTCTCAGGCCAGGAGAATGGGTTAGGAAAAGACAAAAACAAAAGGAAAGAAAGAAAAACCACAGGGCAGTTTACTTTCTGGCTCAGGAAATTCCAATGTTAATGAAGCCGCCTGGAAAGGAGAGGGGAGGGTTCAGATAAATAGGAGAGAGTAGCACCCAAGAATATAGACAAAGTTACTTATCTTGCTTGGGGTGACCGAAGGGGGGCGTGTCAACTATGTGCGCTGGCTGGATAGAGATTGCCCCCTAGGGTCAGGCTCGCTTCCCATGCTTGTGCTGTCTCAGAAAAAAAAAGCCGCGGTTAATTCTTCCGCTCCCAGTTCAAAGCCCAGCGCCAAGGTTCCCCGGCTGGGACGCTGCACTCCCAGCTCCAAAACCAGCCGCTGCCTCCTGGTGACTTCTCCTGTCAGCCGCGTCGCTGTGCTGCCCGAGTGCACTGGCTGGGCTTCCCCCGAGGTCAGTTCAGGGGGCTAGGGCTGCGCCCTGTGTTTGCACCATCTCAGGATGCTGTGCTTAGCTCCCCTGTGCCCAGTCCAAAGCCTGGCTCCAAGGTTTCCTGACTGGGATGCTGGCTCCAGGCTCCAAAAACAGTCGCTGCTTCCCCGTGGTTATTCATTCTCAGTCTCTGTCACTCAGGTCAACTCTTTAGATCTGTGTTTGATGGTAAGAGTTCGTAGATTGTCATGTATGGGATCGATTCACTTGTTTTTCCGAGTCTTTGATGCAAGAGGGATCCGAGGTAGCTTCTACCTAGTTGGCAATCTTGGCTACGCCCCTCGGGCCTTGGTTTTTTTAAGTAGTAAAATGAAGATAATAATTTCATCTCTGACAACCTTACGGGGTTGTTGTAAGGATGCAATGAGTTAATGTATGTGAAAACATCCTGAAAATTACACGTATCAAATATTTGTTGTTGTTAGGTGCCATCAAGCTGATTCCAACTCATAACGACTCCATGCGGCATAGTAGAACTATCCCATAGAGTTTTCTAGGTTGTAATCTTTATAGAAGCAGATCTCCAGGTCTTTCTCCCATGCAGCAGCTGGCTGGGTTCAAGCTGATGTGTGCATTCAAACTACTGCATGCATTCACCAATCCACTCTGTTCCTGAAGCCAAGTCACAGTCATTTCCTCCAATCAATGTCAGGGTAGTCAGGAGATTTGGATGTTTTACCATCCCACTTATATACATTTGTCCTAAAATCATCTTGTCTACCATCTTACTGAAGAGTTTCCACACCTTTATGTTTAGCAATCCAACAGAATTCAGAAATTCTTGAACAACATTATTAATATCACACACAAGTAAAATTTTGCTGAAGATAATTCAAAAAGAAGTTGCAGCAGTACGTTCACATAATTCGATCTAGTGTCATGGATTGAATTATATCCCCCCAAAAATGTGTGTATCGACTTCTTTAGGCCATGATTCCCAGTATTTTGTGCTTGCCCTCCATTTTGTGATTGTAATTTTATGTTAAGAGGATTAGGGTGGGATTGTAACACCACCCTTACTCAGGTCACCTCCCTGAGCCAGTGTAAAGGGAGTCTCCCTGGGGTGTGGCCTGAACCACATTTTATCTCTTAAGGAACTATGCAAAGAGTTGGGGACCTCATACCACCAAGAAAGCAGCACTGGGAACAGAGCGTGTCCTTCAGACCCCGGGTCCTTACACCTGAGAAGCTCCTCGAGCAGGGAAAGATTGAGGATGAGGACCTCCTCCAGGGCCAACAGAGAGAGAAAGCCCTCCCCTGGAGCCAACACCCTGAATTTAGACTTTTAGTCTGCTTTACTGTGAGAAAATAAATTTCTCCTCGTGAAAGCCATCAACTTGTTGTATTTCTGTTTCAGCAACTCTAGATAACTAAGACACACAGGAAACTGCTAGAAATTCAAGCTGAATTCAGAAGAGAACGTGGAACAAGAGTTATCATTGCTGATGTCTGATGGATCTTGGCTGAAAGTAGAAAATACCAGAAAGATGTTTACCTGTGTTTTATTGACTATGCAAAAGCTGTGTGGATCATAACCAATTATGGATAACATTGCAAAGAATGGGAATTCCAGAACACTTAGTTGTGCTCATGAGGAACCTGGGCATAAACCAAGACGTAGTTGCTCAAATAGAACAAGGGAATACGGTGTGATTTAAAATCAGGAGGTTGTGTGTCAGGGTTTTATCCTTTCACCATACTTATTCAATCTGTATGCTGAGCAAATAATTCAAGAAGCTGGACTATATGAATAAGAATGCAGCATCAAGATCGGAAGAAGACTCATTAACAACCTGTGATGACACAATCTTGCTTGCTGAAAGCAAAGAGGACTTGAAGTACTTACTGATGAAGACCAAAGACTGTTACAGCCCTCAGTATGGATTGCACCTCAACATAAAGAAAACAAAAATCCTCACAACATCATGATAATCAGAAAAGATAGATGCTACGAAGAGTTTCATTTTACTTGAATTCACAATATATGCCAATGGAAGCAGCAGTCAAGAAATCAAAGAACATATTGCATTGAGCAAATCTGCTGCAAAAAAAACCTTTTTCAAGTGTTAAAAAGCAAAGATGTCACTCTGAGGATTAAGGTGCTCCCTACCCAAGCCAAAGTATTTTCAATAGCTTCATATGCATGCAAGTGCTGGGCAATGAATAAGAAAGATTGAAGAATAATCAATGCTTTTGATTTATGGTGTTGGTGAACAATATTGAATACACCATGAACTGCCAGAAGAAGGAACAAATCTCTCTTGGAAGAAGTAAAGCCAGAATGCTCCTTAGAAGCAAGGATGATGACACTTCATCCCAAGTACTTGGGACATGTGACCAGGAGGGATTATTCCCTGGAGAAGGACATCATACTTGGTAGAGTGTCAGTGAAAGAGAGGAAGACCCTCAGTGAGACAAAGTGACACAGTGGCTGCAACAATGGGCTTAAGCCCAGCAACAATTTTAAGGATAATGCAATACTTGGCAGTGTTCATTCTTTAGTACATAGGGTTGCTATGAGTGGAACCAACTCAACGGCACCTAAGAACGACAACAATGATTAAATAACCAGTGATCCCAAACAAACAATTCCCCCAGCAGCACCCATGCCTTAATCATTTCACATCCTCACTTCCCTTGATAAAATCTATCACATACAACCTTAGACTTGTTATAAGCTTATAGAGTGGCTCAAATGTAGCTAGCTTTAAGCTATCTAAATGTATTCATATTGTACTGAAAAACTGCCTCATAGGTTTTCCAAGGCTGTAAATCTTTACAGAAGCAGAACCACCGATCTTTGGGTTAGCAGCCAAGCACTTAACCGCTGTGCCACCAGGGATCCTCATATTGTACTAAAACCCGAAACGTCAGTTTTTTTCCAACTCTACTTTCAGTTCATCTCTTTACCCCTTACAGATAGCATTTTTTTTTTCCTTTTTGTCAAATTTCTTATTTGTCCCAAGTTCTGCACCAAGTTCGGCCCTAAGCATGAAGGACTTCATCTAAATTATAAAGCTAATTATTTATAGGTGTGTCAATGTTTTTTTTTTTTTCAATGAGAATATGTTTTTCTAATATTGATATGAATTTATACATTGTTATGAGTACTCATTCAATAAACATTTATTATTCGATAGATAGCACTCCAAAAAAAAAAAAAAACCACACACACACAAACTGGTTGCCTTTGAGTCGATTCTGACTCATAGTAAGTGTATAGGACAGAGTAGAACTGCCCCATAGAGTTTCCAAGGAACGGCTGATGGATTTGAACTGCTGACCTTTTGGTTAGTAGCTGAGCTCTTAACCGCTATGCCACCAGGGCTCCAAATACCACTTGACCAGAGGAAAAACATTTCTACTGAAGAAATGTTCAAGTTTATCAGGGGTAGCAAATGAATTTTTTCTCAAAGTTGCTAAATGCCATGGAAGGGGCAGACAAGGATTTCTGGAGGACATGTGAGGGACACCTGACGCAGATTAGCGGGGTAGGATGGCTGCCCAAATTAAGTTTACAGGGGGATATGACCCTTAAGATAGACACTTAAGTGATTAGCTGCAGTTAGTAATGTAAAAGCATAGTGGAAGCAACATTTTGGGCAACAAAAAAGGAGCCACAGAGCAAACCTTTTCAGAAGTTACAAGTAATTTAGTATGGATAAAACATAGACTATAAGGAACAGAGAAGATGAGAATGGACATGTTCACCAAAAACTTTGGACTTTATCTAGTAAGCCAGGAAGAAGAATTCAAGGATTATAAGTATGAGAGGTAGCATCAGAAGTAGAAAATTACTACAAGCTTAGGAACCTGATAAAGGGTTAATCTAACCACAGCAGGCCATAACCACAAAAGGCCAACTTGTTTGTCAGAATCTATAGGACTTGAAACAAAAAACCGCATCAAAGTGGTAGAGCAGAGTGCTGTAACTGATTCAGTGGACTGTGAATATGCACAGGAAAAGGAAATAACAATTTACCCCAGGAAGTGAATTAAAGATCTACCCAATATCACACTTAACCCACATAACAAAAAACATCTCTCATATGACAGGACCAGGACCTCTGAGGCAAAAGGCCAAATTGTTAGATAAGAAAAAAAAGAAAATGTCACACAATCACGATCTTAGCTTTTTGTCTTTACTTTAATTTACTCATAGGTACATATTCCAATGATTGTAAAGGGCATTTCAAGAGACTCTTATAATGAACCAGCACCTGTAGAAATTGTGTAAAATGTACCTATAGATTGTACTTTTTTGGATTTGGGTCTGTTTGCAGCCTGAGTGCTTGCAGCCAGTTTCCCATTCTTGTTTTCTGATAAGTCGCAACAAAATCTCTTTATTTGAGACAGCTTTGGTGAAACTTGTTACAAATCAGTGCAGCGTGAACAGGGTCTTCATTAGCAAATTCCTGATTGGATCCCCAGGAGACCTGAGCTGCTTCTTGGTGCCACAGCAGATCCATTGTATTTCACTCCTTGCACTCCTTGTCCCCTTCAGAGATCCTCTGACTGAGGGAAGCACTATGGAAGTACAAACTTTATTGTCTTTCTGCATAATAGGAGACGTTATTATGACATATTTCTCTAAACCGTTTTGGCACCTTGTGTTTGAAGCTTCATTTTGAGAGCTCTATCTGGAGGTCTTTTGGTAAAACTTCAGCTCTTGATTTTATGGTTGTGTTTTTCTTTTTTGTCTGTTTTTCTGTGTTAGCTAACAAAAACAAGAGAAATAATAGTAACAGCAGTGACAAAAGCCCCCCTCCGGGACCCCTGCTCCCTACATGGTTCAAAACTTTGGTGCCACTGCTAGCAAAATCTCACTAAGGGCCATGAGCCTGAACAGCGGCAGCTAATGGGAAGTTTTGATTTGGCTAAGATATTATATTTGAGATGTAAAGTAGAAAATCAAGGATCTCATGTAAAGCAACTACAGTGGGAAATTTTTTATAGTTGGTATTTTGTGACATTGTGACAGCAACATCATGGCAAATCTACCTCCCTATCTAAGCAAGCCAAAAAAATACAAACATTGCAAAAAGGGTTGGAAAAAAGGGTTGGAAGGCAGTATAAAATTTGACTCAGTCAAATCATTGCCTTCCAGTCTCTACTCAGGCTTGGAGAATTTGGCTTTTGTCTGAAATGCCATTCGCTAGGCCAGAAAATATTGAGCCCACCATTCCCTTAGCACTTAAACAAAGAACCAAAGGAGGGAACCTTAAGGTCTCCTTCCACCCATGGTCTAAGGCTAAACTTAGGGCCATTGTAAAAGAGTTCGCTGATGCAAGGGAAAATCCCCACAAATTTATTCTTGAGTTTAGTATATCAGCTGAAACATATGAGCCTGGTGCTGCTTATATCTATAATGTAATAAGTATGTTGTTAGGTCCCAGAGATGCCCACTGGTGGATGGCAGCAGTAAAATGGGTAGATTCTGAAAAAACTTTAAGTGCCCATATAGGTACCTCAGGCACAACTGTTAGAACAAAAACCAAGGAATTAATAGGAAAGCTTATAGACTGTTTCTTCAAAGTCTTCCCTCCAGAAATCACTTGGACAAAATTAAAAGCTTGCAATCAAGAAAAAGTTGACTATAATTATAGAGATAGGTTAACTAAAAAGTTTATAGAACATTCAGGGTTAAAAATTACTGATAAAGGGACTAAGGTCACCTTTAATTCACTATTTGTAGGAGGATTCAATCTGGAATTATCTCAAATGGTAAAAAGGCATCAGTTAAATTTGGAAAAAAATGATACTTCTGAATTAGCCTCTTTAGCCTATAAAAACTATGGAACAGCAAACAAAAGAGCCCAAGCAAAAAAACAAAGAAAAGAAAGAAAAATTAATGGCTCTCCAGGTGCAGTAATTACAGAAACCAATGGGAGCAAAGCCAAAGCATGAGAATTCTCCCACCAATAATATAGTTCCTATGGTCTGTAACTATTGGGAGAAACCTGGTCACTTAAAAAAGGATTGTTTTACGTTTAAGAATAAACAAACATAGAAAAATCAGTGTGACAAGGCTCCAGGGAGCCAATAGGGGCTTTGACAGCTGTCCCCTTGTCCCAAAGGAGGTAAACAATGATCAAAGAAAATGGAGAGCATTGTACCCTCCTTGGAAACCCTGGTGGCATAGTGCATAGGAGCCACAGCTGCTGACCAAAAGGTCGGCAGTTCGAATCCACCATGCTCTCCTTGGAAACCCTATGGGGCAGTTCTATTCTGTCCTTGAGGGTCACTATGAGTCACAGTTGACTCGACAGTAATGGGTTTGTTTTTTTGGGTACCTTCCTTGTGGATACAGTTTCAACATTGTCAGCAATCAACCCCACAAGTTTGCAAAGACCTCTTCTCCGGAGTATTCAGACTTCTCAAATCAAGGGACTTCCAATGAGGAACAAATTTTAACCTGTTCTTACCCATACCATTTTCTTTAGGGCCAATAGAAGACTTCCACCCATTTCTACTCAGCGATTAAAAAAAAAAAAAAAGTGATAGGTGCCTGTAAATTTGTTAGGGTGTGACTTTCTTTCCAGATGGGAATGCCATATTCAGCTTACGGATGCAGGGGACATATTACCCATTTCCCGGATGTTGAAAATAAAAATGAAACCCAGATGCCTGAGACAGAAGAAACCTTTTGTTTATCACAAGGCCTTTTAGGATTGGAGGATAAAGATACCCTGTCCTTAGAAAAAGAATCTCAAATTCTTCATCAAATGCCATCACAATTATGGGCTTCCTTGTTGACCAGTGTTGGCTATATTCTATCAGCTGAATCTATTAAAGTCCAAATAGACCCCACTACGTCCTTACCTAAAGTTGCTCAACATCTTTTAGAACCTGAAGCAAAAGACTGAAACTTATCACCCAATATCCAAGATGTTTACCTATGTTTTCTTGACTACCCACAGACTTTCAACTGTGTGGATAATAACAATTCTGTATAACATTTCAAAAAATGTGAATTCCAGAATACTTAATTGTGCTCCTGTAGAACCTGCACATAGACCAAGGGGCACTCATTGGAACAGAACAAGGTGACAAAGTGTGGTTTAAAATTGGAAAATGTATGCACTGGAGTTATATCTTTTCACCATGCTTATTCAATGAGTATGCTGGGCAAATAGTATGTGCAGCTGAACTATATGAAGAAGAAAGTGGCAACAGGATTGGAGGAAGATTCATTAACAACCTATGAAATGCAGAGGACACAACCTTGATTACTGAAAGTGAAGAGGACTTCAAGCACTTACTGATGAAGATCAAAGACCAGAGCCTTCAGTATGGATTACACCTTAGCATAAAGAAAACAAAAATCCTTACAACTGGACTGATAAGCAAAATCATGATAAATGGTATATAATCAGAGATTCTTTATTTTGTTTCACTAATCTGTTTGACTATTCCTGAGCTAACACCATATTTTTTTAATACAATGTCTTTATAAAAATTTTTACTATCTGGTAAAACAAAAATCCCTAAATTACCTTTTTTTTTTTTTTTTGCTATTTTCTTCCTTAACTAACACTTATTTTTGCTTATAAACATTTAAAGTGCTTTTGTCCAGATGTGGTTTAATTTAAATTAAACTTAATGTTTATTTTGGATAACATTGATTTCATTTTTGATACATATGTTTTCATTTGTTAAGATTTTGTTTTATGCCCTTGGATAATTTTTTCCTCATTGTTCTTGTACCTTTCTTGCTTATTTCCTCTAAATGTATTTTAGAGTTTTTGTTGCTCTTGTGAATGATTTTTTTTTTCCTTTTACATTTCTATTTCTAATAACTAGTACGGAGATATGCCATATCTCAGGGTGATAGTCTCAGGAAGTCCTCCTATTTCAACCAGTCCAGTAGGCCTGGACATTGTAGGAATTCAAGTTCTATTCCATATTTTGCTCCCATTTGATCAGGATCCATCCACTGTGTTCCTGATCAGTATGGTTGGTAGTGGTAGCCAGGCACCATCAACTTCTTCTGGTCTTAGAGTGGATGAGGTCATGGGTTGTGTAGACAATCAGTCCTGTAACTAATTTCTTCTCTGAATCCTTGGTTTCCTTCTTTCTCTTTTACTCTGGACACGTAGAGATCAATAGTTGTATATTAGGTGACCACTCGCAAGCTTTTAAGACCCCAGATGCTATTCAACAAAATTAGGATGTAGAACATGAACTTGTGTACTGTATTATTGACTGAGTTGTCCCATAAAACTATAGTCCTAAGCCTTCAGATCCCCTAAACCAATCCTGCAAGGTATTTGGTTAAGCCTAAGAAGTATCCATGTTTGTGCTCCCTATGTGCTTTATTGTATATACAAATACAATAAAATGTGCTTTATTGTATATACAAATACAATGGATGCATACACACACGTATATATATATATCTGCATATACCAAACCCAACACCATCGAATTGATTCCAGCTCATAGCAACCCCATAGACCCTACAGGACAGAGTGGAACTGCCCCATTTGGTTTCCAAGGAGCACCTGGTGGATTTGAACTGCAAACCTTTTGGTTAGCAGCCAAGGTCTTTATCACTGAGCCACCAGGGCTCCATCTGTAGATCTATATATGCCCACATATACATACACATAAAAAAAATTTTTTTATATGCATACTTATATGCATGCATACATACACATGTAACCACACTCATATTTTTAGTCATTATTGTCTATTATTGCAAAGTTGTATATGTCATAGAATTTACCAAAAACATTCTTTTTCTCGTGTACTTCTTAGTGATGTCATTTACCTTGGTCATTCTGTGCACAGTTCACCCACATTTGATGTTAACTTTCCCATCACCAAAAATAAAAATGTCTACTATCTAGACAGAAGTCCACCCCCCACCACCTACACCTGGTAATCACCAGTGAACGTTGGTTTCAGTGGGTATACCTACTCTTGTCTGTTTATAATAGTGAGCTCATACAGTTTTTGTTCTTTTGTGATTGACTTATTTCACTCAGCATAACGTCTTCGGATTCATCCACATTATATTTTGAAAACTCATTATAATTTTTATGGCATTATTTCTCATGCCTCTGTAGTATTCCCTTGTATGTATGTACATTTTGTTTATCCAGTCATGTGTTGACAGACACAGCTTGTTTCCATCTTTTGCTATTCTGAATAGTGTTGCAATGAACAGAGGTATGCATAAGTCTGTCTGTGTCTTTAGTATTATATCTCTAGGGTATATACTTAGAAGTGAGATTCCTGGCTCATAAAGTAGCTTTATTTCTGTTTTTTGAGGAAGCTTCATACTGTTTTCCACAGCAGTTGCACCGTTTTACAATCCCATCAGCAGTGGATTAGTGTTCCAATCTCCCCAGCATTTGTTGTTTTGGGATATATACATATATAGGAAACCCTGGTGGCATTGTGGTTAAGTGCTATGGCTGCTAACCAAAAGGTCCGCAGTTTGAATCTGCCAGGCACTCCTTGGAAACTCTGTGGGGCATTTCTACTCTGTCCTATAAGGTCACTATGAATTAGAATCGACTCAACAGTGATGGATTTTTTAATGACTAATGATCATGAGCATCTTTTCATGTGTTTGTTGGTCACTTTTATGTCCTCTTTGGTCAAGTGTCTGTTTATGTCCTTGCCCATTTTTCAGTTGGGTTGTTTGTCTTGTCGTTGTTGAGTCTTTGAAGCTTTCTATATATTTTAGAGATTAAACCCTTATCAGACATGTCACCCTGAATATTTTCCCAGTCTGTAGGTTGTCTTTTTACTCTTTTGATAACATCTTTTGATGTGCCCCCCCAAAAAACAACAAACCTATTGCCATCAACTTGATTCTCATTCATAGAGACCCTATAAGACAGAGTAGAAATGCCCCATAGGGTTTCCAAGCAACAGCTTGGTGCATTTGAACTGCTGACCTTTTGGTTAGCAGCCGAGCTCTTAACCATCATGCCAGCAGGAGACCTTTGATGTGCATAAATATTTAATTTTTATGAAGTCCTAGTTATTTAATTTGACTCCTGCTGTTCATGCTTTAATAAACCAAAAACCAAACCCATTGCTGCCAAGTTGATTCTGACTCATAGCTACCCTATAGGACAGAGTAAAACTGCCCTATAGGGTTTCCGAGGAGCGCCTACTGGATTTCAACTCCTGGCCTTTTGGTTAGTAGCTGTAGCTCTTAACCACTACACCACCAGGGATTCCCATGTTTTAATAGTTGTGTTTAATAATTTATTTTGTTAATTCCCATAGTATTGTCCCTATGTTTTCTTCCAAGAACTATAAAGTTTTAGCTTTAACATTTAGGTCTTTGATCCATTCTGGTTTGTTTTTTTTTTTTTTGTCAGATTATTTTAAGCATTTTATTTTTAATAAAATTCTCTTTAGTTGCATTATGTAACTATTTTCCCTTCTTTTTCAATGTTTACCTTAATTCATTTTCTTCTCTTATTGAATTAACCAGAACTTCAAAACCATGTTCAACCATATTGGTTTATGAACCCCTGACTTTTTTTGCTTTTTAAATACCATTATGTCAGCATTTGCTGCTTTTTTTTAAACAGACATTCCTATACTTAAACATATCTTCCTTTTATTGTTACTGACTTAGCATTTTTGTTAAGAATGTTGAGTTTTATAAATTGATTTTTCAACAAAACTGAGCTTTTGACACTCATTTTTTCTTTTAAAAACTATTTTTAAACATTTTATATTCTAAATATAATAAGCACAATAAAATGAACACTCACCTACTCAAGAAATAAAGCACAATATTATCAACACAATAGAAGTCCCAGGTTTACCCCTCCCTGATTACATTACCTCCTCCCTGAGGTGATTGCTATCATAACTTGTGTTTTACCTTTATTTCTTTATATCTTACTGCACATAAATGTATCTCTACACAATGTAGGGTTACTGTGAGGTGGAATGGACTTGATGGCAATGGGTTCTCTTGGACACAATATAAAATGTTTTGCAAGTATTTAAACCTGAAGGAAATGACATTATGCTATATGTGTTCTTCTGAAACTTATCTTTCCAAGCCCCTATTAAGAAAATTAATTCTGCATTCAAGGTTATTGTGATCATTATTTCTGGAACATACAAAGGTAAAAGGTCCCTTTGAAGCTCTCTATCTTACAAAAAGCTCTCACCAAATTGTTTACCTGTTTATCATTCTGAGGGGGTGAAATTATGATGGTGATTGTACTGAAAATGCCAGAGGACTGAAGGTAATAACAATATTGGGGGCAATGCCCCAGTGCTGCATCATAGCTCTGAGGGGTGTCTACACGGGGAAGAGTTCCTGGAGTAAGACTGTCTGACTTACGTTAGCTCTCAGCAGTAAACAGTTTCTTAATTGTCTCTTTCTCCTCACAAAGACCTAGGGATTATTTCACTATCAGAGCTAAAGTGAAACGCTGACACTTTTAAATAGCTGAATTGAGCATGGAAATAAAATATATCTAATAAGTTCTACTCTTCCAAGTCACAGAATCCCTAGGGGAGAAAATGAGCTCACCACCAACAGTAGTTCTACCAAACCAGCTCTGTAATTAGATTCCAAGAGTCCTCCTTCCTATTTTGAAAGAATTAGAGACTTTGAAAATCTAATTACTTTTCTAGCTTTGTGTAGCAAACAATGAGCTTTTTATCCAGATCTGAAAAGATTGGACACACTTACTCAGAGAGACTGTATGAACAAATCCCAAGAAGTCTTCAATTTCTCACAAAACGGTGTTGAACAAACCAAAAGAGCACCATCAATAAATCAAACCACAGTGCTTCCATCATTCTTTGCTCTCCCCCTCCAGAACATAACATATCCATAAGAGTAAATAGACAATGATAAAGGGAATTGAGGGGCAAGCTTTTTCTTTTTCATTTAGAAGAGAGAAAAAGGGTTAGAAATATGCAAGTGAACTAAATCCCAGGACGTTGTTTTTGTTGATTTTGGCTCTTTAATTCCTCACTCATATAAGAAATTGCCAGAATATTTAAACATCCATACATTTTTATATCTATCATGTCTTATAAACTTAAATCAATGTGTTTTTAAGATGACAAGCACAATAAAATATTGATTTATCAACAAGCCAGTATCTTGTGGAGAAAAAGTTTGAGCACTGCCACATTTCTAGGCTCCAGTGGAGCTCATGCAGCCAAGTAACCTAATGGAAACTATCTGGAGTTTATCAGTAGCATGATTATTAGAAACCAACTCCACCAAAAGTTTTGGTGTTTGATTTTAAAAAGCATTTCAGTTATTTTTGTCTAAACGTTATTCTAATAGGAATAGCACTATTTGTGGCCTACTAAATTTCTGAAGGAGTCCCTGGGATGCTACAATTGGTTAACACACTTGGCTGGTAACTGAGAGGTCGGTAGTTTGAGTCCACCCAGGTGCATGTAGGGAGAGAGGCCTGGTGATCTACTTCAGAAAATCAGTTATTCAAAACCCTACAAATGCAAGGATGATAATATCAATCAATTTAATCCATGAAATTAACATTAATACATTAAAGGGGAAATCTTAAATCACTTTTAAAAACTTCAAAAAGGACATTTAATTAATGCAACATCCATTTAAGGCAAAATCTTTTGATGAACTAAAAACTGAGTGTTTTATTCATCTAGTGCCGCTTTAACAGAAATACAAGTGGATTGCTTTAACAAATAGAAATTTATTTCCTCACAAGAAAGTAAGCTAAAATTCCAAATTCAAGGCGTCAGCTCCAGGGGAAGCCTTTCTCTCTCTGTCAGCTCTGGAGGAAGGTCCTTGTCCTCAATCTTCCCATGGTCAAGGAGCTTCTCAGGCACAGGAACCCCAGGTCCAAAGGATGCGTCTGCTCCTGGTGCTACTTTCTTGGTGGTATGAGGTCCCCAGCTCTCTGCTTCCCTTTTATCTCTTAACAGATAAGAGGTGGTGCAGGCCACACCCCAGGGAAACTCCCTTTACACTGGATCAGGGAGGTAACCTGAGTAAAGGTAGTGTTACAATCCCACCCTAATCCTCTTAACATAACATTACAATCACAAAATGGAGGACAACCACACAATACTGGGAATCATGGCCTAACCAACTTGACACATATTTTTGGGGAGACACAATTCAATCCATGACAGTGGGTTTACATAAAATAATTAAAAATACTTACCTAAAACCTACAGCAGATATCTAAACTGGTGAGATTTTAAAATATCTCATTTTTGAATTGGAAATACAATCAAGGGTGTTCTCTTTCTTCCTAATAGTCAACACTGCCCACCAGGAAGTGATGGAGGCAAAGCAGGGGGATGAAAAGTGAGGGGTAGAAAAGTGTTTATCGCTGGTTACCAGCTGCTCTTTTTCCTGCTTGGAGCTCCTCGAAGCTGTCTTCCCATACTCCCTGTCTACCATTCTTGATGGCTGAGGAGTCCACGATGGTGAATCCTTCCTGCATTAGCCATAGGGGACCTCCAATCCATATTTCTCCTTGTTGTCTGTTCTCTATCAGTTTCTTATTCCATATGATGCTTGGTTGAGTTCTTTATCTCTTCATTTGATGCTTAGGTTTCCAAGATTGCTGTTTGTCTCTGTTTTACTTAGTTTTTCCGACCTTTGTTGTGGCGTGACAGCATGGTGCTTTTGCCTACACTGCCAGGTTAGCTCCACCCCCCTGATTTATCTTTTTTGAATCTCTAAGTATATATTGTGTAGGTCATTTTAATATCCATTTTAAATTTAAGCAAATAAAGCCTTAGAAATGTTAAGTGATTTTTTTTTTTCCCAAGGTAAATTTTGGATTCAAATTTTGATCTTCTGATTCCTAGTCTAACATTTGTTTCATAATTTTCTTCCCCATTAATCACTTCATATGTCTTCAGGAATATTTCCCTTTGTTGGTAGACCATTTATATTAAAAAAACATTAGATGAGCTAAATTCTGTTGTAAATTCTTATGAATGTTGGTAAAATAAATTCACAAGAATGTTGCTGTGAGATCTTAGGCAAAAAATTGACTTCTCATTAAAGAGAAAATTAGGTTTAATTTTCATTGTTATTACTTACTATCACCACTTTCCTTTTTGAGTCACATTGGGGAAGGGAGGTCAAACCATTTTTTAAGGAGTTTCTGGGGGGATGGATGGATGGGGACAATGAGGTCTGAGAACTGCAGTCTGGTCAGGTTCTCCTGGACCTGGCAGCAACCTAAGAAGCTGCCCTTCTTGATAATCTTCATAACACCCATTCAGTATAGATTAGCTTTTAGAAGGTCAACATACTTAAAGGATTTATTGTAATTTACTATAGTGGTGTACGTACATTTAAGGGAAATACAAGAGAGATTAAATATTCGAAATATTAGTGTAACTTGCAGCCCAAACAAAGAAGAGGCACAAACCAGAAAGAAAATAAAACCAGACATCCAATGGGAAAAAATATATATCTAGTGTAATGCTCTCCTAAGAGTCCATTACTATTATACTTTTGATATACTTAGATTATTAAACTTAGTAAATGACCTAATACATCTCCCAACATTATTACAAATTGTACTAAGAGAAAGAACAAATTTTCCAAATCCAAGAGTATTGGGTAGAATAGCTTGACTGTACACATCAGGGACACAGAACTTACATTCTCTCTGTGGCTTTTTGGTTTGTTTTTGTGGGCTGAAAACTCTTTCTGAAAGCAACTCTAAAAGCGGAAGGCAAGGACATCAATGACACCCTGTCATTGTTGTGCGCTATTGATATTAAAGATATTTTATGCGTGTTATTGCTGTATTTTTCTGATTGGGAAAATACATAATTATCCAGTAAATCATCTAGTGGCTTCTCCCCCTTCTCATTCCAAGAATTATGACGTGATTAGAGAAAATGGAGTTCCTGGGTGTTGCCAACAGTTCTGTGGGACAGTTCTATTCTGAAACACATCAGGGCATGATAGTCAATTTGACAGCAACTGGTTTTTTAGAGGAGAAAATATTACGTTACTTTTAGATTTCAGTAATGTATCCTTCTAAATCTATCTAGAGTGGTTTTAATTATTAAATAATGTGATCTTTTAAAGAAAGGTATCAGATCATAAAAAATATTAAAGTTGAATTCATAAGCCATCACATTTTCCCATAAAAAGATAAACATCATGATAACTGAAAAAAAATTTTCATATCTACACACAAAAACTACTACTACACAAATTCAGATTGTCATGGGATATATGTTTCATGAATGAAGAATTAATGAATAAGATTGTATCAACACCCTTAAATCCTTTTAATTTGTATCATCTCTCCAGTATATCTTGTTAAAGAAGCAATCCACTTAAATAACAAAGACCTTTGACTCAAAATTCTGATATCAAGTTCCACTGAACAAAGAATAAATTGTTTCACGTGGTGCTTATAACAATCACTGTCTTCTAAACTGCATTCTATTACACCAAATACACAAAAAATGTCTGGATAGTTTTATAAAATATTGAATACACAAAATCATTCTTTGTATATCACTATGTAATATACAAATCATAATGTGCATAAACCCACTCATTAATGTCTGAATTATTGAAGATCCAAGCATGAACAATGAAAATACAAAACTAGATGACCAAAGTAGTTTCCATAGGGCTGGAGAATTCATTCAGTGTATTCAATTGTATATTTACACCTTCTTTGTATTATATTTCATGCAAAAATAAAAATTCCTAGTGACCTGTTCTCTCTGAAGATATGCCAGTAATTACAGAGCAAAGTAGAAAAATTATAATATTGTTTTTAACCACAAAAGTTCTCCACACAGGATTTAATATATTAATAATCTCTATGATCTAGGGATTACTTGCCTCAGCAAAAACTAAAGATACTTAGAAAATGTATTTCACTGCCTTATTTACTCTAATATTTTTCTATGATTTCCATTTCCTCTTCATATTTGTAGATTGATAGGCAACTCTCACCAACTTCTTCAGTGCATCTTTCATATCCTTATTCCTCAAGGTGTAGATGAGGGGGTTCAGACTTGGAGTGACGATGGCGTAAAAGAGGGTGAGGAACTTGCCCTGGTCTTTGGAGGCACTGCTACCTGGCTGTAGGTACATGTAGATGACTGTTACATAGAAGAGGAACACCACAGTGAGATGAGATCCACAGGTATTAATTGCTTTTCTTTGGCCTGCTTTTGACTTCATTCTCAGCACAGCTTGGGAAATGTAACCATAGGATATAAGAATAAGGAGGAGGGGTGAAAGGACAATGACAATTCCTAAAGCAAAAACAGACATTTCAACAGTTGTGGTGTCTGTACATGCTATTTTGACCATAGCTGGCAACTCACACAAGAAATGATCCAGAAGGTTGTTTCTACACCTAGGCAAATTCAGTGTGAGTGTACATAATATTGCAGAACAGGCCAAACTAATACCCCAAACCATGATGATCATCTTGAGACAAAGATGTGGCTTCATGATTACCAAATAATGCAAGGGCTTACAAATAGCTGTAAAACGATCATAGGACATGACAGCCAGGAGAAGGCACTCAGCGGAGCCCAAACACATATTAACATAGAGGTGAATGACACAACCCACATAGCTGATGGTCTTATCAGGGCCCCACAAGTTAACCAGCATCTGAGGTATGACGCTGGTGGTAAAACACAGATCTAGGAAAGATAAATTCCTGAGGAAAAAATACATTGGTGTGCGCAGATGGGAGTCCAGGAGAGATGCAACAATGATGGTTGTGTTACCCACCAACGTAATTAAGTAGAAGATAGTGACAACTCCTGACAGGACCATCTCCAGTTTGGGATGATCAGAGAAGCCGAGCAGAATAAAACCATGTAGAGAAGTATAGTTGTTTTTGTCCATGGTCCTTCAATGCCTAAATACAAAAAGAGAAGAAGAAAAAACTTGTCAACACAAACTACTTTAATAGTTTAATGAAATACAGAACTAAACAAAGGGAGAATTTATACCAATAATTTTAAAAAATCAATGAAAAGAAAGTATTGCATTCAAGAAATCTGGTATTTGTTGCAGATTCTTTTATGTTGAAGAGTTCAGTATTATATATTTTATCTACATGACCTTCAGGAGTTCACTCTTAAACTGAGGGTCTGAATATTTTCACAAGTGAACTTGAGAGTCTTCAATAGATATGCTTTAAAATAACGTGACTCTTATTCTCTGTAAAACTAGTAAGTTTAATACAATGAACAATTCTTTTACTTAGTCAGAGAATGCGCCCATAAAATCTAACTATTTGGCTAACGTCAGAATAAGGAAAGAGCGTTCCTCTTCTTCCGTAACTTAGTGCAGAGCATCTTTGATCTCCTACGTTGCTTTGTAAGAAATCTGGCATTTCCCCTTGGCACTTTCATCTACCTCATTTCTAATAACTAACTTATCACCAAAACTGGTAAATTTGAATGCAGAAATATATATTAATGATCCTCTCTTCTTTTGAATTTCCCACCGGCACTACTCTAATCGAAACAACTATCATCTGTCTAGATTCTGGTAATAATCTTCTATCCTTACATTCAGTCTTATGCCTTGTTACAAGATTTAATAAGATCACATCATCCATGGGCTTAAAACTGGTCAATAACTTTCTACTACATTTAAGCACTAAATGCCTTAAGTTAGTTGAGATGAACCTGCATGCTCTTATTCTCATCTCACAAATCCCTACTAGCTCTCTGTGTTTTTTTGTTTTGTTTTTTAACAGGTCAAAATCATTCTCCTCTGAGGTCCGTGAAATCATCCCACTGTTTCTATGGGGAACTCCTACTCATTCTTTCAGCCAGCATTTAAAAGTTTCTTTCTTAAAGAGGAAACCCCTGAGCCCATCACCCCTTTTTGCTGTATATCTTTTATCAAGTATAGGGAACTCTAACAGAGAATCAATATATCACAGACTTTAAAAGCATGGTCACAGAGCTTATGTTCATGTCTCATCTCTGCCACTTATTTAACTGTGTGGTCCTAGGCAACTTACATAGCACTTCTGGGTTCAGTTTTCTCATCTCTAAAAATGGGATGATAAAGATACCTAAAGGTGGGCTGAATATTGAAAGAGTAATATATGTAAGGTGCTTAGAACAATGTTTGTAACATAGCGTGTCTCAATAATCATTAGTTACCAAAATTATGATAAGCAAAATTATAATCATGTGCCATATAGCTAAGTGTTTGTTTAACCTTCCCCCTGCATCACTCTATGAGTTTTAAAAGCAGACTTGATGGCTAGTGTTCTTCCCTCTATCCCTGACCCCTAAAGCAGACACCCGAAATATGTTTTTTTAATAAATGAAAATTTAAGTCACACCATGAATAATATTGAAAAATTACTGGAAGTTATTAGTTAACATTTTCTTTATAAATTTAGATTGACATCTTGTGAAGTTACCTGAATGGGGTGATAAAGGGAGTAGACAAATGGAAAAGGCTTTGGTTTCATCTCTGTAGTAACAAATAGCCAATTTGGTAAGTTTGATGAAAAATAACTTAAAATATTAGTCTCTATTTGATGGACTACGAAGCTCTGTGTTCTTTAGCAACGTAACACAGATATAATTCGTCTAGGAAAGCTTGAACATATCAGAACTGATGAAACTTTTAACAATTGAACACACTGTCAACAGTCCACCTTCACAGTGTCCTATTACTGACTACAGAAAGATAACTTGTTACTACCTGAAGCAAAAATAACTTCCGGAAAGATTTGTTAAAAAAAAAAAAAACTAAGAAAAAGCTTTTTATCAAAAAATAATAGTTAACTATCAAGGTGTTTGAGCATTTGTGTGTGTGTAGCTACAGGGTAAAAAGTGGTGCATTTTATTTGTTATGTACATGTCAAGTACATATGCTCAATATTATGAAAAAGACGTCAATCTGTGACCATGATTCAATAGTCTACACATTCACTAGACTAACTGAATATACTGGTCAACAAAGTCATTTCAGTATAGACATTGGGTAATTTCCTCAATTTGCTTTCCAAGAATAGATATTTGAGCCTGATTTCTGCCGTTGACCAAGTTGGCCAGAAAGAAAAATAATAACTTTCTGAAATGTATCACATGCCATGAGATATAATATCTGAGCAGCAGGATGAATAAATAACATTTATTTTGACAAACATGTTCATGTGTACAATTGTGCCTAACTTCTGAATAAAACTCAAGCATATTAAAAATTAATGAATTTTATAAATTTTTTAACTGACTTGTCTTTAAATTAAACAAATTGCATGAAATCTAAATTCAGTTATGATTATATAATATAAAAAGGATAATTATTTTAAAATTAAAGTCAATTCCATGATGTTAATTCCTTGACTATATCATTATCACTTCTGCCCCCATAGATAAATCAGAAAAGGATAAAAACTCCTCCTGATACTGGGAATCTCAGATAACTTTCCATGCACATTCTGAGATGTAGGAAAAGATCCAAAGTATCTTTTAACTCCACAATCACTATGAATAAAATTCAATATTTCAATTTTCTTAATTTAATCTACACTTTTTCCTTTTTTATTTCTGCTAATCAAAATGTCTGAAATCGCAAATCTAGAAATAGCTTCATGTGCACCCCTTAAAAGAGAGAATACCTTTTATCTTTCTTTCATAATATAGACAGAAAGAGAATGTTTCTGCAGAGATTTACAATATTTATTTAATCCCAGGTTTCTGGCAGAAAGCCAGAAGAATCATCCCATATAGATCTAAGTTTCCTTTCTTCTGCTTCTGAAAAATTGTTTTACCAAATAATGTACATTATTTCCCAAGAGATATTAAAGATTTGCATTACTGTGCTCCAGAGAGAGGTCCCTTGGCGTTCTACTTCTTCACCAGTGTAAAGCCCACTCTGAGGAAAACAGTTTCTGGTTCAGCATTTGCTCCTCAGGTTTCAGTTCTCTCCCGTGTTCCCTGCAATGCCACCATGAACTGAGCTCTTTCCTGAGGTGGTTAAGGTACAGATTCTCGACAGGACTTCTCCTTCTAGAACGTGAGGTTTCAGGTAAAGAGATGAAACCTGTCACAAAGTCTCACTGCTTGTTCTGACTTTAAATTAATCTGCAAATTCTAGAGAAATATTGCAAAAAGAAATTAGATAATTCCAAGGCACTTCTGGGTGAACTCAACACTCCAACCTTTTGGTTACTGAGTACATTAACTATTTCAACCACCCAGGGGCTCCAATTAAGAGAGAATAAGAAGTGAATAATAATCCACAACATTGTGCGGAAATTCAAATCATCCAGAAAGCCCTGCACTCAGGACTGCAACCAATTGACTTCACTAAAGTGCTATACAAAAAGCTGGTTGATGAAACAGTTGGAGAATTAGACCATATGCTGGCATTTCACAAGGATGAATTTAATAAATGCAAAATATACGCATAAGAAGGAAAGCTATAGGACAGGGAAATGAGAAAGTATATTTTTAATTTTTTTTTCCTCTAGACAATGAATATATTACAAATAACAAAATTTGCTCTTAATGCATAATTCCAACAATAGAATTTTAACATATACTGACTCTATAAAATCATACCACTAATAGTGTACCTATTGATCTGGAAATAAATGTGCTCTGAGTAAATATGTAAATAAGGTACCTCTAATAGTTCCCACTGACCTCCAATCTCTGAAACCCAAGGACTTTCTTGTCTGTGAAAAAGAAGATAGTCAATCTCCAAAGCTCTAAAGAGTAAATTGAGTATTATAAGAAATTTATAGTTTTATTTCGTGCCTTTGCTTTGATGGCCTCCATTGGTGATTCAAATCCTTCAGCGCCTATGACAATTAGTTTGCTGGTATCTGAGATGTCACTATTTATACCCTGGGTCCTGGAACAATTGTGTGCTCTGATGATTTTTCTGGGTTGGTTTAAGATCATTACATTATAAGAGCTTCCTTGAATTAAAATTGCATGCCACCAGTAATTAATAAAACAGATAAGCACAAATAGACTGCCTCAGGATGCACATTTAAATGTGGCTATCTTCTCATCACTGAGCAAGGAAACAATCTTTATTAAGTGAACTAAGATGAAACATTTCAAACTTATAAATAGCTGCATTTAGCATAAGAACAAAATATATCTAATGAGTTCTGATCCTCCAGGGACAGAATCCCTAGGCACTTGGAGAAAATGAGCTCTACCATCAACCATAGCTCAACCAAGCCAGCTCTGTAATGAGATCCCAAGAGTCCTCTTCACAACTGAGAAAGAATTGGGCACTTTGAAAATTTCTCTAGATACTTTTCTAGATTGTAACAACAAACATTGAGCTCTTTATCTAGGACTAAAAGCGCAGTTCACACTCATTGAGGGAAACTGTATAAACAAATGCAACAGGTCTCCAATTTTCCAAAAAACAGTAATGAACCAACCAAAGGACCACCATCAATAAGTCAAACCATGATTCCATCATTCATCTCTATCCCTCCAGAACATAACATAGCCATAAGAGGGAATAAGACAATTATTCAGGGAATTATTCAAAGAGAATCACCACCCGTGCAAACTTCACGTCCTTTATGGCGGCATCAATCTCTGCAATCTCTCCAGGAATGTGGTGTTGCTTTTGGTTTACTGTTTTCCTAGGTAGGGGCAGTTCTAATGCCTTCCACTTGGCTTGTTCTACCATAATAGTCCTTACACCATTTGTCAGGGATTCAATGTGGAGGTTCTGACACTTGCTGGGTGTATCTATTTCAAGTATACATTCTGGAACTGGGGAAATCACTACAGGATGGGTTCAGGGGCACAATGGACCTACTGTGAGACAGACATGAGCTAAGACTCCATTAATAATCTGAACTCCATATACCCCCACTCTGACAGGTGATCCACAGTGACTTTTTGGGTACCCTAGTGTCTGTTCACAGCCAGTATCCAGTAGTCTCTGAAAAGCCTTATTATTTCCTTTTCCTGAAGAACTGCCACTCTCATAAAAGGGCGTAGATTCCTTTGGGGAAGGCTGTTAGAAAGATTAACAGTATAAGTTTTGGGCTGTGTATTGGAGTCCTTCCTCAAAGGGCTCAGCCTCCCCTTTATTCAAGGAATTGGGAGTCTTTAAACTCATTCAAGCCTTGGAATTAACTGAAGAGCCCTGACTCTCTGTTCTGGCTATTCAATTTAGATTGCTGTTCACTTAACCTAGAAGTTTTCCACTTGTACACGTCAAGTAAATATTTAGTATGTTTCCTATCTATTTCACTCCTGTGGACACTATGACTCCTATGTACACTATTACTAAGTAGAAAATGCCATAAGTCCATAGGAGTCAGACTCTTCTGTTTACTGCATTGATTCTGCTGTCCATTATGGTAACCATGCCCACCTTGCCTTTGTCCAGTAAGAGCTGTCACTTGACCCCCATCACTGCAGGGTCCAATCAACCCAATTGGAATTGTCTTAATTCAGTTAGGCCAGTTGCCACTGTCAAATATAACTTACATGAAATGGCAATCACAACACTCTTCATGGTTGCTAGGGCTCCCTTCACAACTTTGTTCCTCAACATTGTGGTAAAAGGTGTGTCCTCTGGGCACTCCATGTGTGGACCTGTGAGTCTGACCTGATAAATCCACTCTAGCATACCAATTTCCCTAAGCCTTTGGATGCCTTCTTCTCCAGTGTACGAAAGCATGTCTTCTACTTCAACTTGATTTAGTGTAGGCTGCTGTGTAATCAATGCTTCAGTGACTAAACCAAATAAACTTTAGGTTCTTTCCTAACTTCTTCAGTTGAAACACTGAATGAAAAACCTGTTTAGAGGACCCATATCAATAAACTCAGACTGATCCATCTTCATGTGCCTTGCACCATTATTCCATACCCTTAATAGCCAGTCCCACACATATTCCCCAGGTTTCTGTTTGTACATATTAGAAAAGTCAAGCAGTTCTTTTGGAGTGTAGCATACCTCCTCCTGAGTCACATATTGTACGTTACCTTTTGGGGCTCATTGGGACTTAAGTCTACTTGTAGGTCTGGAAGCCAAAATTGGTGATGGGGAAGTGTTTGGAGAACATTCAACATTGTAAAGCATCTGCCTCAGGCCATGCCCCAGGTAATGACTCATACAAGGGCCCTTTAGACACAGCTCGGTTAATCTCATTAAATAGATGTGGAAGGCTTAACGGTTTTACTTGGGAGGGTGGTTTAGCAGACAAACATGGAATAATCTCTTCACATGAGAGTGAGAGGGCTGGTTCTGTTGGCAGGAAAGACTCATCAGAATTTTGGGGCTGAGTGTCTCCAGCTACTTGATTATCTGCCCATATGTCCCCAACCCAAGTTTAAGGATTCCAGTTTTTCCCAGTCAATGCCCTCCGTTTAGCTTCAGACACCTCTTGAGTTTGGTAATTCAACCACTCTTACAATAAGACTCTGGTTTTGGTTCTCTACAATATCAACTCTGTTACTACAAGAAATAAGACTTTTCTTCAAGGCATGAGTGGAAATTTTGAGGTCATTTGTGAGTCACTTGAGCTTTGACTCTGAAGCCCTGAACTCATCTCTTTCTTTCACCAGTTTGTCTAGAGAAAGTAGGAACAACAAACCAGCTTCCTTATACTTATTCTAACAAAATCGTAGAAAGGAATCACACATGCAATCACCCAGAGCCTAACCTTTCATCAATACCTCATCTATTGGTGGTGATATTTTGCATGAGGCTACTCCTAGTTCACACAGCTGCAGCACTGGCAAATCTAAGATCAGCAGGTCAGGGAGCAGGGTTCCTGCTCACAGGCTGCAAAGATCAATGAATCCCAAGATCGGCAAGAAAGACTGCAGGTAAGCTGTTAGCTCAAACCACAAGAATCGTAGATCAGACATATCAAAGCCAGCCACAGGATCCACAGTGTGCAAAACTCCTCTACCCTTGCCAGAATGTCCACTTAAAATTGATGCAGGCTACACACTCAAGGAAACTCCCTTTCAACTGATTGACTACTCACAGCAGATCCCATCACAGAGGTGATCACATTATATGACATCTCATCATAGAAATGATCACAACAGCATAGGACTGCCAAAACACTGAGAATCATGGCCCAGCCAAGTTGAAACACGACCTTAACTATCACAACATCTTTCTGGTATTCTCTGCTTTCAGCCAGTGCCATGGATTGAATTATGTCCCCCCAAAAATGTGTGTATCAACTTGGTTAGGCCATGTGTAGTTGTCCTCCATTTTGTGATTGTAATTTTATATTGAGGGGATTACTTAGGTCACCTCCCTGAACCAAGGTAAAGGGAGTTTCCCTGGGGTGTGGCCTCCACAACCTTTTTTTTTTTTTAATTATTTTTATTGCGCTTTAAGTGAAAGTTTACAAATCATCAGTCTCTCACACAAAAACCCATACACGCCTTGCTACACACCCCCAGTTACTCTCCCCCTAATGAGACAGCCTGCTCTCTCCCTCCACTCTCTCTTTTTGTGTCCTTTTCGCCAGCTTCTAACCCCCTCCACCCTCTCATCTCCCCTCCAGGCAGGAGATGCCAACATAGTCTCAAGTGTCCACCTGATCCAAAAAGCTCACTCCTCACCAACATCCCTCTCCAACCCATTGTCCAGTCCAATCCATGTCAGAAAAGTTGGCTTCAGGAATGGTTCCTGTCCTGGGGCAACAGAAGGTCTGGGGGCCATGACCACCGGGGTCCTTCCAGTCTCAGACCATTAAGTCTGGTCTTATGAGAATTTGGAGCCTCCATCCCACTGCTCTCCTGCTCCCTCAGGGGTTCTCTGTTGTGCTCCCTGTCAGGGCAGTCATCAGTTGTAGCAGGGAACCATCTAGTTCTTCTGGTCTCAGGATGATGTAGTCGCTGGTTCATGTGGCCCTTTCTGTCTCTTGGGCTCGTAATCACCTTGTGCCCTTGGTGTTCTTCATTCTCCTTTGATCCAGGTTGGTTGAGACCAATTGATGCATCTGAGATGGCAGCTTGCTAGCGCTTAAGACCCCAGACGCCACTCTTCAAAGTAGGATGCAGAATGTTTTCCTAATAGATTTTATTATGCCAATTGACTTAAATGTCCCCTGAAACCTTGGTCCCCAGACCCTTGCCTCTGCTACCCTGGCAGTTTATTCAGGAAACTTCTTTGCTTTTGGTTTAGTCCCATTGTGCTGACCTCCCCTGTACTGTGTGCTGTCTTTCCCTTCACCTAAGGTAATTCTTATCTACTATCTAATTAAAAAAAAAAATTTTTTTTTATATAATTAGTGAATACCCCTCTCCACCCTCCCTCCCTCCCCCCTCTCATAACCACAAAAGAATGTTTTCTTCTTAGTTTAAACTATTTCTCAAGTTCTTGTAATAGTGGTCTTATATAATATTTGTCCTTTTGCAACTGACTAATTTCACTCAGCATAATGCCTTCCAGGTTCCTCCATGTTATGAAATGTTTCACAGATTCCTCACTGTTCTTTATCGATGCGTAGTGTTCCATTGTGTGAATATACCATAATTTATCCATTCATCCGTTGATGGGCACCTTGGTTGCTTCCATCTTTTTGCTATTGTAAACAGTGCTGCAGTAAACATGGGTGTGCATATATCTGTTCGTGTAAAGGCTCTTATTTCTCTAGGATATATTCCAAGGAGTGGGATGATGGATCGTATGGTAGTTCTATTTCTAGCTTTTTAAGGAAGTGCCAAATCAATTTCCAAAGTGGTTGTACCATTCAACATTCCCACCAGCAGTGTGGAAGTATTCCAATCTCTCCACAGCCTCTCCAACATTTATTCTTTTGTGTTTTTGGATTAATGCCAGCCTTGTTTGAGTGAGATGAAATCTCATTGTAGTTTTGATCTGCATTTCTCTGATGGTTAATGATCGTGAACATTTCCTCATATATCTGTTAGCTCCCTGAATGTCTTCTTTAGTGAAGTGTCTATTCATATCTTTTGCCCATTTTTTAATTGGGCCATTTGTCTATTTGCAGTTGAGTTTTTGCAGTATTATGTAGATTTTAGAGATCAGGCGCTGATCAGAAATGTCATAGCTAAAAACTTTTTCCCAGTCTCTAGGTAGTCTTTTTACTCTTTTGATGAAGTCTTTGGATGAGCATAAGTGTCTGATTTTTAGGAGCTCCCAGTTATCTAGTTTTTCTTCTATGTTCTTTATAATGTTTTCTACAATTTATGCCATGTATTAGGGCTCCTAACGTTGTCCCTATTTTTTCTTCCATGATCTTTACCATTTTAGATTTTATATTTAGGCCTTTGATCCATTTTGTGTTAGTTTCTGTGCATGGAGTGAGGTATCCTTCACAACCTTTTATTTCTCAAGAGATAAAAGGAAAGGGAAGCAAGCAGAGAGTTCGGAACCTCATTCCACCAAGAAAGAAGCACTGGAAGCAGAGTGCATCCGTTGGACCTGGGGTCTCTGCATCTGAGAAGCTCCTCGACCATGGGAAGATTGAAGACAAGGACCTTCCTCCACAGCCAACAAAGAGCGAAAACCTTCCCCTGGAGCTGACGCCCTGGATTTAGACTTGTAACCTGTTAGACTGTGAGGGAACAAGTTTCTCTTTGTTAAAGCCATCCACTTGTGGTATCTCTGTTATAGCAGCACTAGATCACTAAGACAGCCAGTATCCATCCATCTGACATCAGTAATGATATTCCTCATTCCATGACCTCTTCTGAATCTGGGTTGAATTTCTGGCAGTTCCCTGTCAATGTGCTGCAACTGCTTTTGAATGATCTTCAGCAAAATTTTACTTGAATGTGATATCAATAATATTGTTCGATCCTTCCATATTCGGTTGGATCACTTTTCTTTGGAATAGGCATAAATATGGATCTCTTCTAGTTGGTTGGCTAGGTAGCTGTGTTCCAAATTTCATGCCATAGATGAATGAACACTTCCAGCACTGCATGTGTTTGTTGTAACATCTCAACTGGTATTCCATCAGTTTCTGAAGGTTTGTTTTTTGCCAATGTCTTCAGTACAGCTTGGACTTCTTCCTTCAGTACCATCTGTTCTTGATCATATGCTACCTCCTGAAATGATTGAATGTTGTCCAATTCTTTTTGGTACTCTGTATTCCTTTCATCTCCTTTTGATGCTTCCTGCATCGTTCAATATTTTGCCTATAGAATCACCATTGCAAGTTGAGGCTTGAAATTTTTCCTCAATTCTTTCAGCTTGAGAAATGCTGAGCACATTCTTCCCTTTCGGTTTTCCAACTTCAGGTCTTTGCACATGTCATTATCATACTTTGTCTTCTTGAGCAGCCCTTTGAAATCTTCTGTTCAGCTCTTCATTCTTTCTTCCATTCACTTTAGCTACTCAACCTTCAAGAGCAATTTGCAGAATCTATTCTGACATTCATTTGGGTCTTGTTGTTTTTTTTTTTTTTTTTTTCTTTGCTGTCTTCTTAATGACTTCTTGCTTTCTTCATGGATGATGTCTTGATGTCATTCCACAACTTGTTTGGTCCTTTGTCATTAGTGTTCAATGTGTCAAATCTGTTCTTGAGATGGTCTCTAAATTCAGGTGGTATATACTCAAGGTTGTATTGTGACTTCCATGGACTTGTTCTAATTTTATTCTGCTTCAACTTGAACTTGCATATGAGCAATTGAATGTCTGTCCTGAAGTCAGGCCCTGGCCTTGTTCTAACTGATGCTATTGAGCTTTTCCATTGTCTCTTTCCACTATATCAGACAGTGTTTCACTGCTATTCATAAGGTTTCACTGGCTAATTTTTTTCACAAGCAGACTGCCAGGTCCTTCTTCCTAATCTGTCTAATTCTGGAAGTTCAGCTAAACCTTGTCCACCATGGGTGATTCTGCTGTTATTGGAATGCCAGTCGCATAGCTTCTAGCTGCAGGGCAACACACAAGCCCCCACAAAATGACCAACTGACAGATGCATGGGGAGAATTAGCATATGACCCAGCAATTCCACTCCTGGGCATACACCCAAAAGAATTGAAAGCAGAGACTCAAACAGATATTTGTACACCAATGTTCATAGCAGCACTGTTCACAATAGTCTAAAGGTGCAACCCATGTGTCCATCAAGGGATGAATGGATAAACAAAATATGATATATCTATACAATAGAATATTATCCTGTTATAAAAAGGAATGAAATTATATTGCATGATACAACATGGATGAATCTTGAAAACATGTTAACTGAAATAAGTCTGACAAAAAAGGACAGACACTGTATGATACTTTTTTTTTATAATTTTTGTTGAGCTTCAAGTGAATGTTTACAAATCAAGTCAGTCTGTCACATATAAGTTTATATACACCTTACTCCATACTCCCACTTTCTCTCCCCCTAATGAGTCAGCCCTTCCAGTCTCTCCTTTCATGAAAATTTTGCCAGCTTCCAACCCTCTCTACCCTTCCATTCCCCCTCCAGACAGGAGATGCCAACACAGTCCCAAGTGTCCATCTGATACAAATAGCTCACTCTTCATCAGCATCTCTCTCCTACCCACTGTCCAGTCCCTTCCATGTCTGATGAGTTGTCTTCGGGAATGGCTCCTGTCCTGGGCCAACAGAAGGTTTGGGGACCATGACCGCCGGGATTTCTCTAGTCTCAGCCAGACCATTAAGTCTGGTCTTTTTATGAGAATTTGGGGTCTGCATCCCACTGATCTCCTGCTCCCTCAGGGGTTCTCGGTTGTGCTCCCTGTCAGGGCAGTCATGTATGATACTTTTATATGAAATATCTAGTATAGGCAAATTCATAGAGACAGAAAGTACATTAGAGGCTAAAAAAAAAAAAATTTTTTTTTTTTTTTTTAAGGAGCTGGGGCAAGGAGAAAAGGAGGAGGGGTTATTATTTAATGGGTATGGTGTTTCTATTTGGGACAATGAAAAAGTTTTATAAATAGTGGTGATGCCTGCACAAATTTGAGAAAGTTATTATTACTGTTGAATTGTATCTTTAAAATGGTTAAAGTGCCACATTTTTGTTATATGTATTACCACAATTTAAAAAAAAAGTGTTTTTAAAGCACTTGCACATTGAGTCTCATTCTTTTGTACTTGAAACACTGACTCCACCATATTAGTCAGCCTAAGCTATGTTTGGAAATCCTGGTGGCGTAGTGGTTAAGTGCTACAGCCACTGATCAAAGGGTCAGCAGTTCGAATCTGCCAGCTTCTCAGATTATTTGCTCAGCATACAGGATGAATTGGTATGGTAAAAGGATATAAACTGTTGCACACCTGTCCTGACTTTAAACCATTTAGAATCCCCTTGTTCTGTTCAATCGACTGCCTCTTGGTCTGTGTACAGGTTCCTCATGAGCACAATTAACTGTTCTGGAATTCCCATTCTTTGCAGTTATCCACAATTTGTTATGATTCACACAATCTAATGTCTTTGTATAGTCAAAAAACACAGATAAACATCCTTCTGGTATTCTCTGATTTCAGCCAGGATCCATCTGACATTGGTAATGATATCGCTCATTCTACATCCTCTTCTGTCAGTTCCCTGTCAATGTAATGCTGCAACTGCTTTTGAATGATCTTCAGCAAAATTTTGATGCATGCAATATTAATGATATTGTTAGATAACTTCTGCATTCTGTTGGGTCACCTTTCTTTGGAATAGGCATAAATATGAATCTCTCCCAGTTGGTTGGCCAGGTAGCTGTCTTCCAAATTTCTTGGCATAGACAAGTGAGCACTTCCAGTGCTGCATCCATTTGTTGAAACATCTCAGTTGGTTCTCCATCAATTCCTGGGGCCTTATTTTTTGTAAGCATCTTCAGTGCAGCTTGGTTTCTTCCTTCATTACCATTGATTCTTGATCATATGCTACCTCCTGAAATGACTGAGTGTTGCCCAGTTGGTACAGTGACTCCATGTATTCTTTCCATCTTCTTTAAATGCTTCCTCTCTCATTTAATATTTTCCCCACAGAATCTTTCAGTATTGCAACTCGAGGCTTGGGTTTTTTCTTCAGTTCTTTCGGCTTGAGAAATCCTGAGTGTGTTCTTCCGTTTTGGCTTTCTAACTCTAGGTCTTTGCACATGTCATCCTAATACTTTACTTTGTCTTCTCAAGCCACCCTTTGAAGTCTTCTGTTCAGCTTTTTACTTCATTGTTTCTTCTATTCACTTTAGCTACTCGGATTCAAGAGCAACTTCCAGAGTCTCTTTGGACATCCATTTTGGTCTTTTCTTTGTTCCCTGTCTTTTTAACGACCTCTTACTTTCTTCACAGATGTATCCTTGATGTCATTCCACAACTCATTTAGTCTTTAGTCATTAGAGTTCATTGCATCAAATCATTTCTTAAGGTGGTCTCTAGATTCAGTTGGGATATACTCAAGGTCATGCTTTGGCTCTTGTGGCTTGTTCGAATTTTCTTCAGCTTCACCTTGAACTTGCATGAGAGTGATTGATGGCCTGTCCCACAGTCAGCCACTGGCCTTGTTCTGACTGATGCTATTGAGTGGTGCTATGGCATCCTTGTGGTCAAGGGGGTGCCAGGCTCCAGACAGAGGGTCTCTGTGACCCTCTAATGTACCATCTGGGTCACCAAAATTGTTCTCGAATGCAGGAAGGTGGGATTTTTTTCCAGCGTGCTTAGGTTTGTCAATAATCTGCACACCAGCCTTTAAGAAAAAGAAAGTAACTTACTTTTGCAATGCACAGAGCAAGAAGCTGGGAGGAAGGTCCTCAGATCTAACTCCCCAGATGGTGGGAGGTAGGGTTTTTATGTGATTAAGTAGGAAGATGGTGGCCACAAAGGCACTCTGTGGTGGTTTCCCAAACAGGTGCACTGGGAGGTTTGTGGGGCCAGGTTACAATTACAGCAGAACCAACTGAAATAACAAGCATCATAACAGAATACTGTGAAAAAACAGTACTCCAACAAATTTGAAAACCTACAGAAAATGGACAAATTTCTAGAAACACAGTACTTACCTAAACTAACACAAACTGAGATAGAAAATCTGAACAGACCCATAACAAGAGATTGAAAAGGCATTAAAAAAAAAAAGAACTCCCAACAACAACAAAGCTCTGGCCCAGACGGCTTCACTGGAAAATTCTAGGAAACATTCAGAGCACAGCTCACACTAGTACTACTCAAACTATTTTAGAGCATAGAAAAGGAAGGAATACTCCTGAATTCATTCTATGAAGTCAGCAAAATTCTGATACCAAAGTCAGGCAAAGACTCCACAATAAAAGAAAATCACAAACCAATCTCTTTCATGATTACAGATGCAAAAAGTCTCAACAAAATTCTAGCCAATAGAATTTAGCATCATATCAACAAAAATAATACACCATGACCAAGTAGGATTCACACCAGGTATGCAAGGATGGTTCAACATTAGAAAATCAATCAACATAATCCAACACATAAAGAGAGCAAAAGAAAAGAATCACATGATCATCTCAATCAATGCTGAAAAGGTATTTGATAAAGTCCAACATCCTATCTCAATAAGATAGGAACAGAAGGGAAACTCCTCAACATAAAAAGGGCATCTGTACAAAACCAACAACTAACATCATTCTCAATGAAGAGAGGCTGAAAGCATTCTCCCCAAAAAGAGAACAAGACAAGGATGTCCTTTATCACCAATCCTATTTAACATTGTGCTGAAAGTTTTAACTAGAGCAACAATGAAGGAAAAAGAAATAAAGAGCATCTAAATTAGAAAGAAAAAAAGTAAAACTATCCATATTCACAGATGACATGATACTACATATAGAGAACCCAAAAGACTCCACAAGAAAACTGCTGGAAATAATAGAAAGATTTAGCAGAGCAGCAGGATACAAGCTCAACATACATAGATCACTTGGATTCCTATACAGCAACAAAGAGGACTTCAAAATGGGAATCTGGAAAACATACTGTCTTAGTCATCTAGTGCTGCTACAACAGAAATACCACAAGTGAATGGCTTTAACAAAGAGAAGCTTAAGTTTATTCTCTCACAGACCAGTAGGCTAGAAGTCTGAAATCAGGGTGCTGGCTCCAGGGGAAGGCTTTCTCTCCCTGTTGGCTCCAGAGGAAAGCCCTTGTCATCAGTCTTCCCTCAGTCTGGGAACAACAGGTCTAAAGGACTCACTCTGCTCCCAGCACTGCTTTCTTGCTGGTATGAGGTCCCCCTATCGCTCTGCTCACTTCTCTCTTTTATATCTCAAAAAAGACTGCTTTAGGACACTACCTAATATTGTAGACCTCATCAATATAACTGCCGCTAATCCATCTTATTACACCATAGTGATTTTAGGATTTACAACACATAGGAAAATCACATCAGAAGATAAAATATTAGACAATCATACAAGGGAATCATGAGCCAAGTTGACAGATACTTTGGGGGGACACAAATCAATCCATAGCAAATACCATTTATAATAGCCCATAAAAGGATAAAATACTTAGGAATAAGTCTAACCAAAGATGTAAAAGACCTACACAAATAAAAACACAAAAACTATTGCACAAAACCAAAAGAGACCTACATATTTGAAAAAACATACCATGCTCATAGACAAGAAGACTCAAAATTGTGAAATGTCAGTTCCACCCAAAACAATCTATAGATATAATGCAATCCTGATCCAAATAACACCACCATTCTTTAATGAAATGGAAAAACTAATCATCAACTTTCTATTAAAAGGAAAGAGGCCCCGGATAAACAGAGCATTATTGAAGAGAAAGTACAATGTAGGAGGCCTCACACTATCTGATTGCAGAAGCTACTATACAGCCACAGTAGCCCAAACAGCCTGGTACTGGTACAATGACAGACACATAGGACAATGGAATGGAACCAAGAACCCACATGTAAATCCATCCACCTATGGTCAGCTGATTTTTTAACAAAGGACCAAAGTCCATTAAGTGGAAAAAGGACAGTGTTTTTAACAAATGGTTCTGGCAAATCTGTATGTCCATCTATTAAAAAATGAAATAGAACCCATACCTCACACCATACACAAAAACTAATTCAAAATGGATCAAAGACCTAAATATAAAATCTAAAACGATAAAGATCATGGAAGAAAAAATAAGGACAACACTCGGGGCCCTAATACATGGCATAACTAGACTACAAACCATAACTAACAATGCCCAAATGCCAAAAGATAAACTAGATAACTGGGAGCTCCTAAAAATTAAACACTGATGCTCATCAAAAGACTTCACCAAAAGAGTAAAAAGAGAACCTAAAGACTGGGAAAATCTTTTGGCTGTGTCGTATTCAACAAGGGTCTAATCTTTAAAATCTAGAGAATACTTCAACACTTCAACAAGAAGACAAATTATCCAATCAAAACACAGGCAATGACTTGACCAGACCCTTCACCAAAGAAGACATTCAGGTGGCTAACAGACACTTGAGGAAATGCTCAAAATCATTAGCCATTTAAGAAACGCAAATCAAAACAACAATGAAATATCATCTCACCTCTACTTTACTGGCACTAATTGAAAAAACAAACTAACAAATGTTGGAGAGGTTGTGGGGAGATTGGAATTCTAATGCTCTGCTAGTGAGAATGTAAAATGGTACAACCACTATGGAAAATAATATGGTGACTCCTCAAAAAGCTAGCAATAGAAATACCATAATATCCAGCAATCCCAGTTCTAGGAATATATCCTAGAGAAATAAGAGCCATTACACGAATAGATGTATGCATGCCCATGTTCATTGTAGCATTATTCATAGTAGCAAAAAGATGGAAACCACCCAAGTGCCCATCAACAGATGAATGGATAAACGGATGATGGTATATACACATAATGGAATACTACACAGTGAAAAGAACAATGGTGAATCCTCGAAACATCTCATGACATTGATGAATCTGGAGGTCGTCACGCTGAGTAAATTAAGTCAACCACAAAAGGACAAATATTGTATGAGACCACTATTATAAAAACCCAAGAAAAGGTTTACACACAGAAAAATCAGTCTCTGATGGTTATGAGGGAGAGAAGGGTTGGAGAGGAAAAATCACTAACTAGGGAATAGACAAGTGTTAACTTTGGTGAAGGGAAAGACAACACACAATATAGGAGAAGTCATGGAAACTTCCTAGACACATCCAAACACCTTGAGGGAATGAGGGCTGGGGACAATGGTTTTGGGAAACATCCAGGTCAACTGGCATAACATAGTTTGTAAAGAAAATGTTCTACATTCTACTTTGGTGAGTAGCATCTGGGGTCTCAAAAGCTTTCAAGCAGCCATCCCATCCAGAGCAAAGGAGAAAGAAGAAAAGAAAAGATAAAAGAAAATATTAGTCCAAAGGAGTAATGGATCACATGAATCACAGCCTCCCCCAGCCTGAGCCCAGAAGAACTAGATGGTGTCTGGCTATCACCACCAATCTCTCTGACAGAGATTACAATAGAGGGTCCCGGACAGAGTGGGAGAGAAATGTAAAACAAAATTAAAATTCACCAAAAAAAAAGGCCAGAATTACTGGTCTGACAGAGACTGGTGGAACCCTTCTAACTCGGAACTGAAGCCTCTTGGCCAAAGATTAACTAGGCATATAAAACAAACAATAACACACATAAGGAACATGCTTCTTAGATCAATCAAGTACATGAGACCAAATGGGCAACAACTGCCCAAAAGCAAAGATGAGAAATCAGGAAGAGACAGGAAGACTTGAAGAATGGACACAAGGAACCCATGGTGGAAAGGGAAAAGGAGGGAGTGTTGACACAATGTGGGCACTGCAACCAATGCCACAAAACAATTTGTGTATAAATCTCTAAATGAGAAACTAATTTGCACTGTAAACTTTTACCTAAAGCACAACAAAATATTTTTAAAATGAGGTTCTTTAAAAAGTAGCAGGCATCTAACCAAAATTGATGGGGTCAGATTTGACCCAAAACATGTTTTAAACAGTAGTAAAGGCTTAGGCACATGGACAGAAAGTAGCTGCTAGCTGATTATATGAAAACACTATAAAAATGTTTACAAATAGTATATTCCAACTAGTGTTAACACTAGAATATTGGTTCTCAGTGGGTGATATAACTTATATAATACAAATATGAATAATAAAGGCATCAACTAACATTCATTGAGTATCATATTCCATACCCTGTGCTAAGCACTTTACATGGAATATCTCAATCCTCAGGACAACCAGTGGGGTAGACAATGTTGTTTTAATAAAGATCTTTACCAGTGCTTGTCTTCAAAGTGTTTTCATATAGAATATTTGATTTTTAGTGAGAAAAATGAAGGTAATACTACCACTATTCCTACTTTTCAGATAAAAAGAATGAAGCTCAAAGAAGTTCAGAGCCCAAGGAAACACGAAGAAGTGAGGGAGCTGGGACTAGCATTCAGTGAGTTCCAAGGATGATCTCCAGTGGTCTATTATGACACCCTCTCAATGTATTCAGGTCCAGAAGATGACAAGTTTCCTTATTTCTGATGTCTTTGAACTATTTCTCAAGGTGTTAAGAAAAAAAAAGCATCATTCTCTCTTCATACCACAGTAACATTTCTGCAATGCCAAGGGAGAAGTATACAGTCTCTCAAAATAACTACTATGGTCCTGAATATGCTGTTTTTAAAAAGTCACCTTACTTGATAATCGCACCTCCCGAGGCAAACTATAGTCAGATTCCAAAGCACAGATATCAAAGTTCACAAATAAACATCTCCTAGTCTAGACTGTTAACTTTTTTTTTCCACTAGTGAATCAATCAAAATAATATAATCCTTCCAGTAGAATATTACAGAGAGCAAAATGAAAAAAAAAACTACAAGGATGTTTTCTCTTGACAACCCTCATTCCAGAATTCCAGCACAGTGGCTCCGGTGCTAGGCAGGAGGGCCAGAGCTCTCCTGTGCACACTTGGTCCCCCTGAGGAGAGGCTGAGGAGGGTTAAGGTTTGGTCTGAGTCCCTGTGCGTCAGGCATCTGGTCCTGCTTATTTCAGCAGCTCTTACCAGTGTATTTGCTGCCTACTAGCTGTCTGATCACAGACAAGTCAAGTAACCATTCTAAACTTCAGTTTCTTCACCAGTAAAGTTGGATTAATAACTTTACTTGCCTCATGATTTAAGTACTATAATGCATATAAAGTCATCAGCAAAGTTCCTGACACACAGTGAGTGCTCAACACACGTTGGCTTCTATTTTATCCCCAAATAAAATTATCAGTATTTGCTGATGATTTTCCAGAGGTATTATTACAGAACAATAAACATCTTTTCACTTTGGATAAACAAAACGCTTACAAATCAATTAGAAAAGACAACCCTCTCAACTGAAATTGGTCAAAAGATAGGCACATAAAATTTATTTTTAAAGATTTGAACATGGTCTCAAATAAAGAAACCAAAACTAGCTAACAATAACAAAACAACAGAAACCCCAGAGTCTGAAAAACAGCACAGCATTGGCAAATTTACTTTTATTCCTTTCTTCTTACCACCTTTCTTGCTTGTAACATAAAGAGGCTATCATCCTTGTTTCTATGTTGGGCAAGGTAGCCACTCTTGTAAAAACAAATCCAAAACGTTACCCCAGAAACCAGGTTGGCAAGTGTATCAGTAAACCAGAAGGTGCACAAACGCTTATACTCTTTCACCCGGTAATGTCACTCTGCATACGTGGTCAAAACATTTACAGAACGGAATTTAAGCACAATTGGTCATCTCAGTGTTATTAGTATAAAAAAGGAATTACACATATACATGTTCAACACTAAAAAGTCAATAAATACTCTATGCTACATTCCATTCGATGAAATAGAACAAGGTCACTAAAATCAAGTTTAGAAGGATAAAACATGATATGGAAAATGCTTGTGAACTAATTGTAGGGAAAAAAGATAGCGTTAAAAACTGCATTTGCATTTTAATTCTAATATTTCAGAATTATTTTTACCTGTATAATGTAGGGTTTTTTAATGTAAGAAACCTTCACATAAACACACGAGGTCCTATCAAGTAATTGTGGATTTTTTCTTTGTAATTTTTTGGTATTTTCTACAAAGAGGTTTCTTTTTAACAAAATAAAATGAAACAACAAAATAAAGAGCCTGATAAAAGAAAATCAAACCCCGGACCCAAACAGAAGACACCATAGCCCTTTCATACTCTGTATAAGTTATAATGTATGTCTAATCAGGCCAACTGTAGACGTGACCCACTATATTAAAAAATCTTAGAACAGATGGCTTTGTAAATCTAATAAATTAAAAATATCTCCACATCAATATTATAATGAGGCCATGGTTTCAGGAAATCAGCTTCTTGCCTACCTTCTCCACCTGTAACAGAGGAGGCTCATCCTCAGCTTCCAGTCCTTGCCCTGTCAGGGTCCCTCCTGGCCCTGCTGCTCAGAATCCTAAGAAGCATGAGGAGAAATACCCACACAGACCCAGCACCTGCCACTCAGAAATGGCCATAGGACTGGCCTGTCTGGTACAATGAGACCTGAGCCTCGCCTGGCCTCCAGACTCTGCCTCTACCCTGAAGCTTCTCAGCCTGCTCCTCGGCCTCCACTTCCCAGCATCCTCCTTGCCACACACCCCTGTCCCACCTAACCCACCTGACTGGCTCCAGGCAGACAGCCCTTATCCAGGCTGAGGCCCTGCCCACCTGCCAACCAGGCCCGCTCCCAGATTTTCCTGCACATCTGGGGGTCATTATCTCTGACTCAGCAGAAACAGAGTCAGGAGATGGGCAATTCAGCCACTTGGGGTGGGGACTCATACATGAAGCAATGGTGACACCAGCTCCCACCCCTTCCCTACCTGAGACCTTCTTCCTCCAGATCACAACTCCAGCCACCAGAACTTCAGCTACCACAGCTCCAAGGAGAACCAGGCTGGCAAGGATTCCCACAACGGGGATGGTGGGCTGAGGAGGCAGCTCTGGGAAGAGAAGGGAAGGGGAAGGGTCCTGAACCCCAAACCTAGCCATGACCTTGCTGGAGGTGTCCAGAAGGGCCCCTGCTTTCCTTGAGAAGAGGCTCCACCCTTCCCCCCCTATACCCTAGCTCAGGGTGAGGGGCTCCAGCAGTGTATATTTCTGCTCCTCTCCAGAGGACACACCATGGCCGCCCATTTTTGGAAGGTCCCGTCCCACGCAGGCATGGTCTCCACAACCTCCTTGTCTTGCGTTTGATCCTCCCAGTGCTGCTGCCAGGTCAGTATGATCTCTGCCAGGTAGAAGCTCTGGGCCCAGAACCTCAGTGTGGCCTCACAGTCAAAGATGGGGTGGTGGATCACGTGTGTTAATGGTGAATCTGAAAACGAGTCAAGGAGAAAGCAGACTCTTTGATTTTCTTCCCATTATCCATTAACCCATTGCCGTCGAATCAATTCCCACTCATAGCGACCCTATAGGACAGAGTAGAACTGCTCCACAGGGTTTCCAAGGAGCGGCTGGTGAATTTGAACTGTCTCCCTTTCAGTTAGCAGCCAATCTCTTAACCACTATGCCACCGAGGCTCCATCATCCATTAAAGGGAGGCACATTTAACCACCATGGGAATGGACAGGCCAGTTAGGGAGGAAAAATGAGAAATCAAACATTAGCTTCACCCATAGGAATCTATAAGGAAATGCTATTTTAAAGCAGGTCTAGCCCACACAGGTTGGAGGCTTCAGGTGTCAGTGACAGAAAGAGGGACTTTTGGTAAGTCACAGGTAAAGTTAGGGTCAGGAAAGCAGTAGGCCTGGGACAGAGGATTAGGGCAAAGTCTGAGAGAAAAAAACCCCAACAGAGCTTGATCTCCAAGGCAGGCTCATAAAAAACTGCTGTTCAGTTATTTCCCTTGACCGTTTTTGTTTCGTTTTGTTTTGTTTTGTTTTTCCCACCCAAAGCTTCATGGTTCCTAAATGTCCCAGAAAGCCTTGGGCAGAGTAAAGTATCCAGAGACCAAGACACTCAGCCTCCCCATGATAACCCCATAAACTGGGAGGAGGGTTGTCAGATGGGGCATCCTGGGGACAACACCTGGGGACACAGCCCCTGCCTGGGGGGGGGTCCGGGGAGGCTGCCTGGCGCCCTCGCTCCCGGCGCTCAGCAGCATCTTCTGCAGTTCTCCAGGGATCTATGGAGAAGATTCCATGCACCTGTCCTCCCGGGAGGGCCTGGAGTTCCACCACCCCGCCTGTCTATCCCTGACTCTGTACTGCCACTGCCCCCGAGCGCGTGTCCTGGTCAGGAAACTGGAATCCACCCGTGGCCAACCGAGTGCTAGCACCGCGCAGGAGGCTCCGGGTTCCCCGCAGGTGACCGCGCCCCGTGGAGGTGGGAGTGGGAGGGTGAGACCCAGGCCACGCCCACGGTCTGCCGGCCCCCTTCATCCTTAAGACAGTCCTTGGCCTGAACAGGTGTCAGCACTGCTCAAATTGAAACTGAAACAAAGTACAAACACTGGGGGCTCTCCCCTAGGTATGAGGAGGGGGTCCAACAGGTGCCAGGGACCACAGGTGGAGGTCGTGCACCGAGACGAACTGCGTGTCTTCCGCCTAGTCAACATCCATGAACCCCAGTCCCAACAGGCCAGGTGAACGCTGCGAGAAAGAAGAAAACAGGAGAGAGGGAGGGGCGGGGACTGGGTCCGACCCTCTTCCCGGTTGCTCCGTGTGCGGTCACTGGGCAGGTTCCTCTAGTGTGTCCGTCTGTGCCTGTGTGTGTGTGTGTGTGTGCGCGTGTGTGTGTGTGTGTGCGCGCGCGTGTGTGTGTGTGTGTGCCTGTGCCTGTGCGTGTGCTTGTGTGTGTGTGTGGCGGTGGAGGAGAGATGAAAGTGAGGGGTAGGGAGAGGGGAAGGAAGGTGAGGAAAGGAATGGAAGGGAGAGATGGAAAGGAGATGAGGTCCCACGCTCCCAATCAGGACGATATTCTCCTTCCTCCCCAAAGGCAGCTTCCCTCCCGACTCTGCGTCACCAGGAGAACAGCAGGCCCAGGACCTCTGAGAGGCGCAGGAAGAGGGTTTGGGTTACTGAGATCCTGCACCTTGGGACCCACTAAGTGAAGGGAGAACTCTGGTTCTCTTTCGGCCCCTTCGTGAAAGTAAAATTCCTCTAACTCTGATAGACTCTTCTAGAACCAGATACTTGAAACAGACATTGAAGAGTGTCATCTGTTTGCAGGCAGAACAACGTGAAAGATTGCAAACGAAAAGTGAAACTTTCGAAGAAAACCTGCTTAGATGGACTTCGCAGTGCTTATTCCCGTTCTGCCACCAACCCTACTCCCCCCACGCCACTACCCCCTCAATGCTGAGATCCTGAGATCCAAACCTGGAGTCGCTGGGAATTTCCCCTGAGCCCTCTCCTCTGCCATAGTACCCTCTTGCTGGCTGTCTCCCCAAGTGCTGGCTGACACACACACACACACACACACACACACACACGCATGAAGAGAGAGAGACACAGAGAGAGATGGAGACACAGAGAGATAGAACCACCTTGACTTTCAGCCCATTCTTCCTTTTCTAGAATCTTGCTCCCTGAGCTGAGTGTTCTCACTCTCTTACCTTAGGCTTCTCCCCCTGAGTCATCCTCTTCTTCTCCATGGGCTTCTAGAAAGAACTTATCCTACAGATCTCAAGGATGGACAACTGATAACTGAAGGCTTCAGATAGTGGTTTCCTTACAAGCAGTTTTATTTCACTGTCTTACTTTTTTGTTTGTTTTGTTCATTATCTTCCATTTTAATAAGTACACACCCTAAAGAGCCAGGAATCCAAGGGAGAGAATAGTTTCAACCTCTTCTCATATATCAAACTGACCTTCAGCTGTGTTTACAAAGCAGGCAGGGTTACTGGGTTTAGTTTGTCTAAGAACAACACTAGTGTGACTTGGGGATTGAAGCAAATTATAATTACCCTTATAGCATACCTGTGAATTTATGTAGATCACAGGTCAACATAGAGAGTGTCTCAGGAAACACAACATATTTCAAATGCTTTAGTAAGTAGCGTGTACAAATATTCACCAACACATTTTTTGTTATCTATATCACAAATATTAAAAAATGTCTCAACCAGTTCTAGTGATTTGTCTTTAGAGACAATTTTATTGAAATATAATTCACATGCCATACATTCACTCCTTTAAAGTATACAAGTCAGTGATTTTTAGCATATTCACAAAGTTGTGCAACCATCGCCAAAATTAATTTTAGAACAGTTTCATCACCCCAAAAAGAAATTCATACACATTAACAGTCACTTCCCATTTACTCTCAAAACCCCCAGCCCTAGGCAACCACAAATCCACTTTCTATCTCTAAGGATTTGTCTATTCTTGACATTTCATATAAGTGGAATCAAACAACATGTGAACTTTTATGACTGGCTTCTTTCACTTATGACATGTTTTCAAGGCTCACCCACATTGTAGCATGTATCAGTGGTTCATTCCTTTTTATGGATGAATAAACTCTATTGCATAGGTCCATTGCACATTTTGCTTTCCCATTCATTTGTTGATGTATATTTGGGTTGTTTTCATCTTTGGGCTGTTATGAATAAAGCTGCTATGATGTAACTAGTGCCTTTGGTGTCATAGTTAAAAAAAATTATGTTTTTAATTTTAAAATATTCTTTTCTTTAAATCAGCTAGGTTATTTTTAGTTTCCAATTTTCTGCAGGTATTTTCAAACTTGTCATGTATGTGGTCCAAACAATGAGTAGCATGCTGTCTAAGCTACAATGGTTTTTCTAATCTTTTGTAAGGGTCTTATGGAAACACAGAATCTCATGTTCTCTTCTAGAACTTCTGAATCTTAGTGAGATTTCCAAGTGATTCTTTGAGTTGAAAGATTGCGACTCTCTGATCTATGTGCTTTCTGGATGTGGTGCCAGAGCTCTGCAGCCTGCTTTTGGTATGTGGTCTGATCAGATGGCTTAGCCCTGGAGGGTCCAGGGTTCAGTCCTTGTTCCTGTTTCTTCTACAGCTAATCACTCCTTTGGAGAGTTCATCTATTCTCAAGAGTTTAAATATCATTTATATGGTATTATCTCCCAAATCTATTTCTCCAAACAACATTGCTAATATTCGGGCTGGTATGTGCAACTGCTAACCCGACAACCTCACTTGCATTTCTGATAGACATCTCATTGCAATATTTCTTAAACTGCATGCCTGTGATGCCCTCTCCTCAATATACTTCTTCCAGAGTCTTCCCCGTCTCAGCTGATTCTGTTTTTACAGTACAAAATATTTGGAGTCCCCACTGAACTCTTCTGTTTCTACCTCAAATTCAGTTCTCATCAGGAAATCTTGTAAAATCCATCTTCAAAATAGATCCACAACCCAATCACTTCCCACTATTTTCATTGCTCACACCCAGCCAAAGCAAACAATATCACAAACACTGTCCTAAATTCCTACCGTTTTCTTACTGTCTTGCTTGCCCCTCACCTCTCAATTCTATTCTCAGATAGCACCGAGAGTTATCCTTTTAAAAGCAAAAGCAAAATCCTACCATGTCTCTCTTCTACTCAATCCTGTTTTGTAAGTCCCCATCTAACCCAGAGTGAAAATCAAAACCCTTCCAATATCCTCAGTCCCTGCATGGTCTGGCGGCACCTCTGGCCTCATCTCAATGACTCTGCTGCAGCCACACTGTCCTCCTCCCTGCTCCCAGAACACAGGCACACTCCTGCCCTGGTGCTTTTGCACTGGATATTCCTCTGCCTGGAATGAGCTCTTCCAGACAGTCCCATGACTAATTCCTTCATATCCTTCAAATCTTTCCTCGAAGGTCACCTTCTCAATGAGGCCCACGCTGCCTACCCAAGTTCAAACAACTCTCATCCCTCTCCCCACACACATTCTGGGTCACTTTCTCCATAGCACTTACCATGTTCTAACTTGAACACTTCTGTTATTTACCATCTGTGGCAGGCTGAAAAATGATCACCAAAGATATCCACATTCTAGTCCTTGGAACCTACAAATATATTACCTTATATGCAGGAGGGACTTTTGAAGATGTGGTTTAGTTTTGGGTTTGAGGCTGGGTGATTATTTTGGATACTCTGGATGGCTCCAATGATGTAATCACAAGGATCTTTACAAGAGGGAGAGAGGAAGGCCAAAGTTAGAGAGAAATGTAACGACAGAATCAGACGTCAGAAAGCATATTCTAAGCTGCTATCTTTGAAGATGGAAGAAGAGGCCAAGAGCCAAGAAAGGTAGGCCAGCTTTGGAGATGGAAAAGGCAAGAAAACTCATTCTCCCCTTGTCATGGATTGAATTGTGTCCCCCAAAAATGTATGTCAGTCTAGCTAGGCCCTGATTCCAGTATTGTGTGGTTGTCCTACATTTTTTTATCTGATGTATTTATCCAATGTGTTGTAAATTCTAACCTCTATGATGTTAATGAGGCAGGATTGGGGTAGCTACGTTCATGAGGCAGGACTTAACTTACAGGATTAAGCTGTATCTTGAGTCAATCTCTTTTGAGATATAACACAGAGAAGCAAGCAGAGAGGAGGGGGAGCTCACACCACCAAGAAGGAAACACCGGGAGCAAAGTATGTCCTTTGGACCCGGGGTCCCTGCACTGAGAAGATCCTAAACCAGGGGAAGATTGATGACAAGGACCTTCCCTCAGAGCCGACACAGAGAGAAAGCCTTCCTCTAAAGATGGCACCCTGAATTTGGACTTCTAGCCTCCTAGGCTGTGAGAGAATACATTTCTGTTTGTTAAACCCATCCACTTGTGGTATTTCTGTTATAGCAGCACTAGATAACCAAGACACCCCTGGAGCTTCCAGATGAAATGCATTCCTGTGGGCTCAATTTAAACTTCTGACCTTCAGAACTATAAAAAAATAAATCTGTGTTATTTTTAAGTCACTGAGTTTGTGCTAATTTGTTACAGCAACAAAGAAATTAATACACTATGCTTATAGTCTATGGAGCCCTGATGGCACAGTGGTTAAGTGATATGGCTGCTAAACAAAAGGTCAGTAGTTCAAATCCTTGGAAACCTTATGGGGCAGTTCTACTCTGTCCTCTAAGGTTGCTATGGGTCAGAATCAACTCAACAGCAAGGGTTTTTTGTTGTTTGTTTGTTTGTTGGTATAGTCTATAGCTCATCTCCCTCTGTTCAAACATATGCTCCAGAGGTTGGCAATTTTTAACTGTTTTTACTTCACTAGTGTTTCCCATTTGAAAAAATCGTGTGTGTCACATAACCAGCACTCAACAAATGTCAGTAGAATGAATGACTAGTATGTTGTAGTGTACCTCCCTATTCTAGAGACGGTATTTTTATTAATGTAGCCTTAGATCAAATGCTGCTTTGTGGCAGCTGCAGAACAACCTCCACTCACATTGACATTAATGCCACCTGGACTTTTTTCACAAGGGCTGTTGTCTCCTCCCTCCCTCTAGCCAATCCCTCTGATATCCATCATCCTGCACAGTACAGCACACCCTTCACTTCCATCTTCATGAAAGAACTATCCTTGGCTGATGGCTACTATCTTGTTATCTAGTGCTGCTATAACAGAAATCCTGCAAGTAGATGGCCTTAACAAACAGAAATGTGTTTTCTTACAGATTAGGAGCCTAGAAGCTCAAATTCAGAGTACAGGCTCTAGGGGAAGACTTTCTTTCTCTGTCGGCTCTGGAAGAAGGTCCTTGTCTCTTCAGCTTCTGCTTCCTGGTTTCTTAGAGATCTCTGTGTGTCTTGAACTCTATCTTACCCCAACTCTCCTCTGCTCACTTGCTTAATATCTTTTATATGTCAACAGAGATTGACTCAGGATATACCCTACACTAATCCTGCCTCATTAACATAGCAAAGACAAACCATTCCCAAATGGGATTATAACCACAGGCATAAACCAAACCTGTTTCTGTCAAGCTGATTCTGACTCATAGCGACCTTATAGCACAGAGTAGAACTGTCTCATACAGTTTCTAAGAAGCACCTGGTGAATTCAAACTGCCGACTTTTGGTTAGCAGCCGTAGATCTTAACTACTATGCCACCAAGTTTTCCACCTCAGGCATAGAGGTTAGGCTTCACAACACCTATTTTTGATGGACATAACATTCCACTCTTTGCCCCCCCCAAAAAATTCACATCCTTACCACATGCAAAACTCAGCCCATCACATCATCTCAAGAGTCTTAAATCAACTCCAAGTCCAAAATCTCATCTTCTGGATCATCTAAATCAAATATGGCTGAGACTTTAGGTGTATTCCATCCTGGGGCAAAATTTCTCTTCATCTATGAACCTATGAAATCTATAACACCATTGTCTGTTTTCAATGTACAACAGTAGAACAGCCACAAGGCAGACATTTCCAATAAAAATGGGAGAAACTGGTGGGAAAGAAGGCTGACAAGCACCAAGCAAGTCCAAAACCCAGCAGTACAAATTACATTAGCTCTCAGGCCTTGAAAATAATCATTTCTTCTCTGAGACCATCTGGGCCATGGCCCTGTCCTCCAGAGACTGGGTGTTGGCCATGCCTTGTGGATTCTGGGTGAAGGCCCCTCATCCCTGGGCTTCATTCAGCTCTACCTTTCAGGCCCTTTGGGATGGCAACTCTGCTCCTTCAGTCTTAGGCTGCCCCATTCTCCTAGTCCATATGAGGGGCAACACCACCCCCTCAGCCCCAGAAGACCTCTCTCATCTGCCTCCTGGGGGTAGCAGCCCTGTCCCCTCAGCTTTGGGTGGCAGCCACATCCCACAGCACAACTTAACGGAAGCCCCACACTCCAGAACCAAGTTGGTGAAGATTTGACTCTTTGAAACGTAGGAGGCTGAGGCCTCACCCTTTGAGATCCAAGAGGCCATGGCCATACATTTTGAAAACAAGAGGCCCTGCTTCTTGTGCTCCTTCCAACAGTTTGTTGATCTCTGAGCTGCTCCAGGGATGGCCCTTCTCTTTTCTTGGATCACAACAGATGTAGCTCCTTTGGCCTGTTTTCTGCCTGTAGAATTCCAAGAAGTAGATAAAGGTTTTTCCTTTTATTCCTTTTCTGTGCCCCTCAGTCTATGCTGATGGGTTTTCTGTTGCAGTAGTTGATTAGATCCATCAGTCACACGTTTAATCTCTTTAGCAAAAGAGTGTGTAGCCATGTCTTTGTTGAACATTCTAGGATATATGTCCCTAGTTTGTACAACAGAATTTTCCAAATTCTTAAGTTCTGTTTTCATTTTTTTTAAGTCCATCTCTTTTCTCTTGCATATTACTATAACCAACAAGGAGAAACCATAGGGTCCTTTTAAAATCTTACTTAGAAATCTCTTCAGACAGATATCCAAGTTCATCACTTACAAGTTATGCTTTGTCAAAATGGCTTAACTGTTAAATAATATGCAAAATAATGACTTTAGAGGTTTTATGGAAGCACACAACACAAAATTTATAAATTGGGCAAGCACCAATCTCACAGAGTGAAAGCAAGTTTCACAAGAGAAATCAGCGTTCCAAGGCATGGGGGAAAGTATCAAGACATTATACATTCAAAAAAAAGGAACTAAATCATGGGGAGGGCAATTACAAAAAAATCAATGAATATTGTAATAATCACACCTTGACAGGACATACGTCACACAGTTATGTAAAAAGTCATATGTATTTTTAATATATCATAAGTAGCTTAAGTAAAGAAACCACACTGAGCTTGCACTTTGTTTCTGACTGGTTGACACCTTATAAGAAACCACAAGCTTAATTCTAATGAGCTGATTATCTTGTAATAAACCACAAATTGTGCTAAGAGTTTATTTGGAACAAATTATAATATCTGATAAACATGTTTTTCAGAGACAGAAAAGTGGAAGTAGATGCCTGACAATGTTCAAAAGACAAGATGGAGCTTAATTTTATTTCAAGTTTTATGATGAAGTCAGGGCCTTAGTCATAAGCCACAGTTTTTCCACAAACTAAATGCATCAAATTGTATGCTCTTACTCATTTCCCTCTTTTTGATCATGGATTTGATTGAAATTCTTTGATCACACTTTGGATGTGTATTTTCTCTCACATCGGTTTTTTATTCCTTAAAGACTGCTTGAACTGTGCAAGCACTTAAGAGCCCAGACATCATCACTCAAATGACAAGGCTTGGATGTCATTAAATGGATAATTTAGCACCACTTCTGCTGGCAGACAGACCTTACCATACTATACCACAACATCCAATCTCCGGTGATCATCTCATGAGGGTGAATATTGAGCTAGGCCACACTGGAGGAACTGCTTAGTCTGTGGTCAGACCAGAATCTTAGAGCTAGGGCTCAAGACCATCCATAGAGTACAGTTGCTCTATTAACATGGTTCGATTCATAGGTGACATATTGACCTTATTAGAAACTGTTCTAGATGTTACTTTAATGCAACATTTGGTGTTTACAATAGGGACAACAATTATAAGTACCCCCATTCCTGTTAACAATACAGATCTTATCCAATAACTTATTCCCTTAGGTAACCAACTAAAAATATCAAAGAAAGAAGAATCTTTTTGAGGGGATATGTGAAGCCATGTAACCATCTCACAGATTTCTTTAAGGTCTTGTTCAACTATACTAGAGGTGTTAATCCAAGAATAGCAAGAATTGTTAATAAGGGACACAAACTTGTTGGGCAAGAAGGAAATCTAAGACCATGTGGTGGTCCAATACAATCTTGGCAAGAGAATGTAAAGATTTTTCATTGTTGGATAAAGCATCTGCAACTTCTTTACCCATTCCTTCCATAGTGATAGATATATTGTGAACAGCATGTTCTAAGTTGCCAAATCCATACCAGGCTAGGAAAATTTGGAAGAAGGAATAACCCAGGCTGGGATCAATAACTAAAGGATTTTCATTTAATCTGTCTTCTGCATCTCTGATAGACCTTTTTATTTTGTGTTATAATTTTAGCTCACTTGCCCAATATATAGTCTCATTATGGGAATACAAGTCTAAAGGAATTCCCATATGTCCTGAAGAGCATTGCCCAACCATGCCCCATCCACTAGGCAAACATAAAGCCCAAGCAAAAACCTGGGGGTTGGCACCTAAATAGCCTGATCCTCCACTCAAAAACATAAATCCAAGTGGTGCACATACAAATCCATCTCCAGTTTTATCATCTAGTTAGAGGATAGACTGGTTTGTGTTCGTTAGTCATTCTGAAGTAAGAGAATCTTTTCAAATGGACAAGTTCCTAGGTCTGATGGATGTTGAACAAGTTTCCAAACTGATCTTCTTGAGTCTTTCTGACAGATATCTCTTAAGGCATCCAAGAATCTGTTCTCAGTGATGAAAGGTACAGGTTATCTATCACTATATATAACCCCTGTGTGTGTATAAACATAAGAAACCTGACAAAAGGGTAAAAGAGTCTAGTGGATGCCATATTTTAACTAGAACGGCTCATCTATTGTTGGCTTTAGGGTCAATACTTGCTCTAGGTACCCTATCATAGTCTAGCACTGGGGTAGCTAGAAGATCACAATTTATATTAACATGATGTGGCAAAGGATTGCATATCCAACATTTGGTCAGATTGGCTGCATGAGCTACAGGTTTAGCTAGCTTAACATAAGCATTCTCTTTCCAAGCACCAGTGGGAATTGGAAGAAAAATTAAAAAGAGAATGTAGAACTAGCTTTGTGGTGTCAGTAGATTATCACAAAGTAGTATATTAAACCAAACGCTATCAATAGAAAACCAGCTATGTTAAAGGTTTTTAATAAAAGCCTTAACCAAAGGTAATAACCTCCAAATAAAATCCAAAAGTTAGTTAAAATCTCACCTCAAAATCTATGGGTAGTATTGATAAACAATGCTTTAAGATTGCAAGTAAAGATTAAAATGTCAAAACAAATAATGATACAGTCTGCGATATTTTGATCACTACTAAAATATCAAACAATAGAATGCAAAGGCCAAAGAGTCCATAAAACATAGCAGGTAACCAAAGTCCAAAATCTGCACACACAGCTAGAACAAAATGGGAGTGACACCAGACCTGTGTAAGTTAAGTGCAAGCTCCCAAACCACCACAGAGACACCATAACCCTTCCCCCAACCAGAGATTCATGGCAAAGGAGCACTCCTTTCTCTTCGTCCAGCCCTCTTTCCACTTCAATGCCAGTCCCACTGCATTCAACATTGCCACGCCCAATAGGCCTGGAATACATGGTTGGATCAGGAAGCACCCGCTTCTTTCCCCAGCAACTGGTGTAGGGGGTCCATGGACTTGCAGCACCTTTCACCTTTCCCTTTTCACCACCACCAATCAGCAGGCTGACTCAACACTGCACACCCTCATTAAGACAAAATGAGCAAGGCATCCACCTGAACCCTATTTTCACCTGCAGCAGCAAAGTGGGTGCTGCAGATTTGTGACATTTTATACTACCCTGTTCACTAAGAAGGGGCCTTGAGGAGGGCAGAGCCAGGATGGTGGAGTAGTCAGACTCTTCCAGTGATCCCTCTTACAATAAAGACCCGAAAAAAACAAATGAAACAATTATGTGTATGACAAGCTAGGAGACCTGAACATCAAAGGCAAGGGTAGGAAATCAGACTGAGTGGCAGGGAGATGGAGAGACGGTTCAAAAGCAGAGAGAAGTTGCTGGACCTGACTCGGAGGGAACCCACACCCCTCAGGTCCGATCCGCTGGAGCAATTACAGCAGGGCTAGTGCTAACATTTGGGATGCAGTTTCCTTAGGGAGAGACAGTGAGCCGCACAGCCTACTCACACCTCTGACACCAGAGAAGAACAGAGCTCTAGGCAAAAGCTAAGTACTCGTGTTTATTTTACCAGCCCCTAGACCCCAAGCTGGCTTCAGTGGCTGTCAATTTCCCTGAGCCTAAGCTAGGTTCTGCTGGGTGCCCTAAGACATTCTCCCAGACTTGGAGAGGGAATAAATTAACAATTGAGGGAAAAGATAATCTGCCAGCTCCACTAAGCTGGGGAGCTCAGGACAGAAGCAACTCTTGTCCAGGCACAAAGAGTCCATGGACTTTGAATACCTGCATGGACCTTTGTGAGCCAGTTTCAGGAAATTAGGCCCTTGTTCACAGACTTCAACAGTACATCTGCTTGAGATATGACTTCAACTGTTTCAGCTGTGTGGTAGACGGGAGGATTTCTGATGTTTGACAACACATTGTGTATTAAACAGGATCCTCACCTACCCACATCAGGGCCTGAGAACTGTGGCCCCACCCACTGCACCTAGCCACCTACGACAGGGGTCCAAGGATAAGTGATGCCTCCCAGTCCTTACATCCAAAAGCATTGGCTGCCCATGGTCTGGCTGCAGAACCTACCAACCTGTGCGTTCTAGGGAAAAGGGACATGCTTTCCTCACAGACACTCAGGGGATAGTTGTCAGCCCCCTGCCTTGTTCAGTGTGCCTTTCTGCTGCAATTGGTTACCTGTGCCTACACCAATCACCACTGCCCCTCTCAGACTGTAGAACAAACCTTGTACCTACACACTTGGTGACCAACTACCTGGACACCTGAGCTGAATCCAAATAAGAAAAGTGAATGGAGTCCAACCTCATATACATGGTAACAGCTCTAGCTATCTGGTGATAGGATGTCAAAGCTTCAAAGGCTTAAATAATCAGGCTAGCTCACTCAGCACCCAATTTGGGCATATCAAAACTAAACAAAACAAAAAGCACAGTAAGCAAACATAACATAAATTAGTACAAAAACTTATAGAATGCTTGGAGACAACAGTCAATACCAAATCACATAAAGAAGAAGGCGATAATCACTTCTACAAGCTCTCAAAACAAAGAATTAAAGGATCTCCTTGATGAAGATATATTCCTAGAATTACAAGATTTAGAATACAAAACATTCATATAAAGAACCCTTCAAGACATCAGGAAGGAGATCAGGCAAAATGCAGAACAAACCAAGGAACACAGAGATAAAGCAGTTGAAGAAATTAAAAAGGTTATTCAGGAACATAATGAAAAATTTAATAGGCTGCAAGAATCCATAGAGACAGCAATCACAAATTAAGAAGATTAACAGTAAAATTACAGAATTTAGACAACTTGGTAGAAAGTCAGGGAAGCAGAATTGAGAAATGGAAAGCAGAATTGGTAAGGTTGAAGATATAATGCTTGGCACCGATATATTTAAAGAAAAATCAGATAAAAGAAAAATGAAGAAACCTTAATAACCACGTGGGATCTATCAAGAAAAATAACCTACGAGTGATTGGAGTCCCACAACAGAGAGGGATAACAGAAAATACGGAGAGAATTATTGAAGATTTGTTGGCAGAAAACTTCCCTGATAATGCGAAAGATGAGAAGATATCTACCCAAGATGTTCATTGAACTCCACATAAGGTAGATCTCAAAAGAAAGGCACCAAGACACATTATAATCAAACTTGCCAAAACCAAAGACAAAGAGAGGATTTTAAGAGTGGCTAAGGATAAACAAAAAGTCACCTACAAAGGAGAGTCAAGAAGAATAAGCTTGGACTACTCGGCAAAAACCGAGCAGGCAAGAAGGAAACGGGATGACTTATATAAAGCACTGAAGGAAAAAAAATTGCCAGCCAAGAATCATATATCCAGCAAAACTGTCTGTCAAATATGAAGGTGAAATTAAGACATTTCCAGATGAACAGAAGTTTAAGGAATTTGTAAAAAACCAACCCAAAACTACAAAAAATACTAAAGGGAGTTCTCTGGTTAGAAAATCAATAATATCAGATATAAACTCCAGACTAGAACACTGGACAGAGCAATCAGATGTCAACCCAGATAGGGAAATCACAGAAATAAATCAAGATAAAAAAATGCTCAGAACAAGGAAACAGAGATGTCATTATGTAAAAGATGACAACACTAAAACAATAAAGAGGGACTAAAAACTGTAGTCATAGGCCTTTCATATAGAGAGGAAGTCAAGTTGATATAAAGAAATAAAAGTTGTGTTTAAACATAGAAAAATGGGGTAAAATATTAACGTAACCATAAAGGAGACTAACAATCCTACTCATCAAAATAAAATACAAGAAAAAAATAAAGACTCAGCAAAAACAACATCAACAATGACGAATAAGAGGAAAAGACAATATATAAGATAAACTACTCAGCATAAAAAAATTAAATGGGAAAAGAAACTGTCAACAATGCGCAAAAAAAGACATCAAAATGACAGCACTAAACCCATACCTATCCATAATTACACTGAATGTAAATGGACTAAACGCACAAATAAAAAGACAGAGAGTGACAGAATGGAGAAAAAAAAACACAATCCGTCCATATGCTGCCTAAAACAGACACAGCTTAGACTGAAAGACACTAACAAACTAAAACTCAAGGGATGGAAAAAAACATATATCAAGCAAACAACAATCAAAAAAGAGCAGGGCACCTTCTGTTAGCCCAGAACAGGAACCATTCCCAAAGCCAACTCTTCAGACAGGGATTGGACTGGACAATGGGATAGAAAAAGATGCTGGTGAAGAATGAGCTTCTTGGGTCAAGTAGACACCTGAGACTATGTTGGCATCTCCTCCCTGGAGGGGAAATGAGAGGGCAGAGGGGGTTAGAAGCTGGCAGGATGGACAAAAAAAGAGGCAGTGGAGGGAAGGAGCAGGCTGTTTCATTAGGAGGAGAGCAATTAGGAGAATATGACGGCACTGGGTTGTTTTTATATAAATTTTTGTAGGAGAGACTGACTTGATTTGTAAACTTTCACTTAAAGCACACAAAAAAAAATTTTTTTAAAGCAGGAGTGGCAATATTAATTTCTGACAAAATTGACTTTAAAGTTAAATCCACCGCAAAGGACAAGGAAAGACACTATATAATGATAAAAGAGACAATACACCAGGAGGATATAACCATATTAAATATTTACACACCCCATGACAGAGCTTCAAGATACGTAAAACAAACTCTAACAGCATTGAAAAGTGAGATAGACAGCTCCACACCACTTTTGGTGAATGACAGAACATCCAGGAAGAAGCTCAATAAAGACCCAGAAGATTTAAATGCCACAATCAACCAACTTAACCTCATAGACATATACAGAACATTCCACCCAACAGCACCCAACTATACTTTCTTTTCCAACGCATATGGAACATTCTCTAGAATAGACCACATATGAGGTCATAAAGAAAGACTTAACATAATCCAAAACATCAAATATTACAAAGCATCTTCTCTGACCATAAAGCCATAAAAGTACAAATCAATAACAGAAAAAGCAGGGAAAAGAAATCAAACACTTGGAAACGGAAAAGAACCTTGCTCCAAAAATGACTGGGTTATAGAAGAAATTATGGATGGAGTAAAGAAATTCACGGAGTCCAGTGAGAATGAAAACACTTCCCATCAGAACTTTTGGGACACAGCTAAAGCAATGTTCAGGGGTCAATTTATAGCAATAAATGCACACAACCAAAAAGAAGAAAGGGCCAAAACCAAAGAATTATCCCTACATCTTGAACAAACACAAAGAGGGCAACAAAAGAAACACTCAGGCACCAGAAGGAAGCAAGTAATAAAAATTAGAGCAGAGTTAAATGAACTACAGAACAGAAAAACAACTGAAAGCTGATTCTTCAAAAAAAATTAACAAAATTGATAAAACTTTTGCCAAATAGAAAAAAAAAATGCGAGAGGAAGCAACTAACCCAAACAAGAAATGAGATGGGTGAGACCAAAAAAGACCCAAGTGAAATTAAAAAGATCATGTCAGATTACTATGAAAAATTGTACTCTAACAAATTTAAAAACCTAGAAGAAATGGACAAATTTCTGCAAAAAACTACCTACCTAAAGTAACACAAACAGAAGTAGAACAACTAAATAAATCCATACCAAAGAAGAAATTGAAAAGGTAATTTAAAAACTCCCAATAACAAAAAAAAAAAAAACCCTGCCCTTGACAGCTTCACCGGAGAGTATTACCAAACTTTCAGAAAAGAGTTAACACCACTACTACTAAAGGTATTTCAGATCATAGAAAAGGGTGGAATACTCCCAAACTCATTCTATGAAACCAGCATAACCGTGACACCAAAACGAGGTAAAGACTACACACACACACACAAAAAATTACAGACTTATATCCCTCATGAACTTACGTGCAAAAAATCCTCAACAAAATTCTCACCAATAGAATTCAACAACATATGAAAAAAAGTTATTCACCGTGACAAAGTAGGGTTCATACCAGGTACGCGGGGATGTTTCAACATTAGAAAAACAGTCAATGTAATCCATCACATAAAACAAAAGATGAGAATGACATGATCTTATCAACTGATGCAGAAAAGGCACTTGACAAAGTCCAACACTCATTCATGATAAAAATTCTTAACAAAATAGAAGGGAAATTCCTCAACATAATAAAGGGCATTTGTACAAAGTCAACAGCCAACATCATCCTAAATGGAGAGATCATGAAAATATTCCCCTTGGGCACAGGAACCAGACAATGATGCCCTTTATCACCACTCTTATTCAACACTGGGCTGGAGATCCTAACCAGAGCAATCAGGCTAGATAAAGAAATAAAGGGCATCCAGATTGGTGAGGAAGAAATAAAAGTATCTCTATTTACATTTTTTCTATTTACAGATGACATGATCTTATACACAGAAAACCCTAAAGAATGCTCAAGAAAACTACTGAAACTGATAGAAAAGTTCAACAGAGCATCAGGATACAAGATAAATGTACAAAAATCAGTTGGATTCCTCTACACCAACAAAGAGAATGTCGAAGAGGAAATCACCAAATCAATGCCATTTACAGTACCCTCCAAGAAGATAAAATACTTAAGAATAAATCTAACTAGAGACAGAAAAGACCTATACAAAGAAATCTGCAGGACACTACTGCAAGAAACCAAAAAGGACCTACATAAGTGGAAAAACATAGCTGGCTGGTGGATAGGAAGACCCAAGATTGTAAAAATGTCTATTCTACTGAAAGCAATCTGTAAACACAATGCATTCCAAACCAAATTCAAAAGCTTTTTTTTAATAAGATGGAAACACAAATCACCAACTTCATATAGAAGGGAAAGAGGCCCCAGATAACTAAAGCATTATGGAAAAAGATGAACAAAGTGGGAGGCCTCATATTAACTGATTTTAGAAAGTATTATACCACCACAGTTGTCAAAACAGCCGGGTACAGATACAATAACAGATACATAGACCAATGGAACAGAACTGAAAACCAAGACATAAATCCATCCACATATGAGCAGCTGATATTTCACAAAGGCCCGAAGTCAGTTAAATGGGAAAAAGACAATCTCTGTAACAAATGGTGCTGGCATAACTGGATATTCCTCTGCAAAAAAAATGAAAGAAGACCTGTACCTCACACTACGCAAAAAACCAGCTCAAAGTGGATCAAAGACCTAAATATAAATCTAAAATGATAAAGATCGTGGCAGAAAAAATAGTGACAATGTTAGGACCCCAATACACATCATAAACAGTGTACAAAACGTGATTAACAATGCAGAAACACCAGAAGAGAAAATAGATAACTGGGAGCTCCTGAAAATTAAACACTTATACTCATCCAAAGATTTCATCAAAAGACTAAAAAGATTACCTACAGACTGGGTAAAAGTTTTTAGCTATGATATTTCCGATCAGCGCCTGATCTCTAAAATCTGCATGATACTGCAAAAACGCAACTACAAAAAGACAACCCAACTAAAAAATGGGCAAAAGATATGAACAGGCACTTCACTAAAGAAGACATTCAGGTAGCTAACACATACATGAGGAAATGCTCGTGATCATTAGCCATTAGAGAAATGCAAATCAAAACTACAATGAGATTCCATCTCACTCCAACAAAGCTGGCATTAATCCAAAAAAACACAAAAGAATGAATATTGGAGAGGTTGTGGAGAGACTGGAACACCTAAACACTGCTGGTGGCAGTGTAAAATGGTGCAACTATTTTGGAAATTAATTTTGGGCTTCCTTAAAAAGCTAGAAATAAAACTGCCATACGATCCAGCAATCCCACTCCTTGGAATATATCCTAGAGAAGTAACAGCCTTTACACAAACAGATATATCCGCATCCATGTTCATTGCAGCACTGTTTATAATAGCAAAAAGATGGAAGCAACCAAGATGCCCATCAACGGATGAATGGATAAATAAATTACGGTATATTCACACAATGGAATACTGCATATCAATAAAGAACATGATGAATCCATGAAACATTTCAAAACATGGAGGAATCTTGAGGGCATTAGGCTGAGTGAAATTAGTCAGCTGCCAAAGGAGAAATGTTGTATGAGATCACTATTATAAGAACTCGATAAATAGTTTAAACACAGAAGAAAATATTCTTTGATGGTTACGAGGGTGGGGAGGGAGGGAGGAAGAGGGGTATTCACTAATTAGATAGTAGATAAGAACTATTTTAGGTGAAGGGAAAGACAACACACAGTACAGGAGAAGTCAGCACAACTGGACTAAACCAAAAGCAAAGAAGTTTAAGGGGACATCTAGGTCAACTGGCATAATGAAACCTTTTAAAAAAAATTCTGCATCCTACTTTGGTGATTGGTGTCTGTAATCTTAAATGCTAGCAAGCAGCCATCTAAGATGTATCAATTGGTCTCAACGCACATGGACCAAACGAGAATGAGGAGCACCAAAGACATATGGTAAAGATGAGCCCAAGGGACAGAAAGAGCTACATAAATCAGAGACTACATCAGCCTGAGACCAGAAGAACTAGATGGTGCCCGGTTACAACCAATGACTGCCCTGGCAGGGAAAACAACACAAAATCCCTGTTGGAGCATGAGAGCAGTGGGATGCAGACCTCAAATTCTACTAAAAAGACCAGACTTAATAGTCTGATTGAGATTAGAAGGACCCTGGAGGTTATGGTCCCCAGACCTTCTGTTGGTCCAAGACTGGAATCATTCCCAAAGCCAACTCTTCAGACACGGATTGGACTGGAAAGAAAGAAAATGATACTGGTGAGGAGTGAGATTCTTGGCTCAAGTAGTCACATGAGACTATGTGGGCAGCTCCTGTCTGCAGAGGAGATGAGAGAGCAGAGGGGAACAGAAGCTGACTGAATGGACACAGGGAATACAGGGTGGAAAAAAGGATCATGCTGTCTCATTAGGGGGAGTTCAACTAGGAGTACAGAGCAAGGTGTATATAAATTTTTGTATAAGAGACTGACTTGATTTGTAAACTTTCACTTAAAGCACAATAAAAATAAAATAAAGAATGGGCCTCAACCACACACAGGGAGCCTAAGGTCTGGCAGTACCACTCAATCAGTCTAGCCACCCATGACGGGCCTGAGAATTAGTGGTGCTTCCCAATTCCTCAAGCCACTGGCACTGAGCACGCAAGGACTGGTTGCACTATCACTCCCACACCACTACTTGCTCTAGTGGACATGGCACACCCTTCATCTGGGCACCTGGGGGGCAGATGACAGCTCTTTGCCTTGCCCCCTACAACCCTCTCCACTGCAATCAGACACCTGTGCCTACTCTGAACACCTCCACCCAGCCCTGCCCAACTAGAACCATAGGTGTGAGTCTCTGTACCACAAAGTTGGTGACTGGCGACCAAGGCACCTGTGCCCCAACCATCCAGTAAGTGGCAGACACACACAAAACACCCAATATAAAGACCAGAGAGAATACCCACTGTACACTTGGCCAGGTAACAAACGGGACAGATTCATCACTTCACCAAAAATCTTCCCCTACATCCTCAGCACCTCCACAGGAACAGTGAACAGACTCCTGGCTCACACACCTAGTAGCTACTCTGACCTGAAGACAGGAGGTGAGAGCTTCAATAACACCAACAACCAGAGTAGCACACACATCTAGCCTACCTAGACATAACAAAACAAAAATACAATAAACATAATAACTTACTGATGTCTCAGAGACAACATTCAATATCAAATCACATAAAGAAGCAGGACAAGATGGATCCAGGAAGCAACCAAAATAAAGAACCAGAAAACCCTCCAGGGGAAGATAAGGCAATGAGACTACCTGAAAAAGAATTCGAAAGTCTAATCAACAGAGCTCTCCAAGAGATCAAGAAGCAGATCAAGCAAAACACAGAACAAACCAAGGAGCACACAGACAATGCAATAGAAGAATTCAGGAAAATAATACAAGAAGAAAATGACAGAATAAACAGGCTACTAGAAACCATACAGAAATAGCAACTAAAATATGAAAGATTAATAATAAAATTTCAAAATTAGACAACTTGATAGAAGGTCATAGGAGCAGAATGGAGACAATGGAAATCAGAATTAGTGAGATAGAGGATAAATCCCATGGCACCAATTTGTTCAAGAAAAACCAAAAAAGAGAGAAAGAAGAATGGAAAAAAATGAAAAAAGCTTAAAAATTATGTGTGATACTATCAAGAGGAAAAACCTATGCATGGAAGATGGCTGACTAGGTAGAAGCTACCTCGGATCCCTCTTGCAACAAAGACTAGGAAGAACAAGTGAATTGATCACATACAATCTACGAACCCTGATCATCAAACACAGATCTGAAGAGTTGACCTGAGTGACAGACTCAGCCAGTGCAAGCAGGCTGCACACAGACGCGGCTAACCAGAAAACGAGCAAACACAGGGAAGCAGCAACTGTTTTCGGAGCCTGGAGCCAGCGTCCCAGTAAGAAAGCCTTGGTGCCAGGCTTTGGACTGGGCGCAGGGGAGCTGAGCATGGCATCCTGAGACGGCGCAGGCATGGGACACAGCCCTGGCCCCCAGAAGTGACCTCCAGGGAAGCCCAGCTAGTGCACGCAGGCAGGGCAGTGTCACAGCTGATGGGAGGAGAAGTCACCAGGATGCAGAGACTGGTTTCCGAGCTTGGACTGCTGCGTCCCAGCCGGGGAACCTTGGCGCTGGGCTTCAGACTGGAAGCAGAGGAACTGATCACGACTTCTGAGACAGCACAAGCACAGGACGAGGGCCTGATCCTCAGGGGCAATCTCGACCCATCCAGCACACACAAGCAACACGCCCCTAGGGAATCTCAGATAAAATAGTCATCACCAACCAAGATAAGTAACTTTGTCTATATTCCTGGGTGCTACTGTCTCCTATCTATCTGATCCCTCCCCTCCCTTCCCAGGTGGCCTCATTAACATTGGAATTTCCTGGGCCAGAGAGTGAAGTGCTCTGTGGGTTTTTTTTTTTTTTTTTTTTTTTTTGGCTTTTTGTTTGTTTGTTTTTTGTCTTTTCCTAACCCATTCTCCTGGCCTGAGAGAAGCAGCTACAAAAAACCCAGGGACCACAAATCCTTCCCTGACTTCCTGAAATTGGACTAAAAATACAGAACCAGCTCCATCCAAGCATATGAGATCCACAGTCGTGGGCTATCATCCCTACAGGGAACAAGGTGGCTATTATAACGCAAAGGCAATTCTCATAGTGATCTGACTGTAAATGTTTTAGTGGATTACTGGAAAACAAGATTCCCAGGTCTGATATCTCTACCTATTAAACAGAGCCCTCACTAACAAACAACAGGGAACTGAGGGCTGAAGCTCCATGCAAACCCCCTAGCCTCCTGCCATAGGGGTCTGAGGATAGTGACACCTACCAATCTGTAGAGGTACAAGCATTGGGTGCTTAAGGTACAGCTGCAGAGCCCACCCACCAAAGTGCTTTAGGAATAGAGACACACCTACCTCACTAGCACTTGGGGGAAGCCTGTCAGCATCCTGCCCCCCTCCCCGGAGTGTGACCCCCTGCTGCTACTAGAATCTGGTGCACACAACTATCACCACTACTCCTCTAAGTGAAGAGGTGACAGTCTACACTACACACTTGGTGACCCAAAATCAGATTCTACTCAAGAATAGTGAATGGACTCTTAGGCTTATTTATCTGGTAACAGCCCAAACCAGCTGGTAACAGGACATAAGTGATTCGAAGGTTACAACAATCAAGACAGCGCACGCTAGCAGCCCATCTACGTATATTGAAAGCAAACAAAACAAGATAAGACTCAGCGGGCAAATATAAACTAAATCGTTACAATATCTTATAGATGGCTCAGAGATAGCAGTCGATATCAAATCACGTAAAGAAGCAGACCATGCTTGCTTCTACAACTGCCCAAATTAAAGAATCAAAATCTTTCCCAAATGAAGATACAATCCTGGAATTGCCAGGTGCAGAATATAAAAAACTAATATACAGAATGTTTCAGGACATCAGGGATGACCTCATAAATGAAATTAGACAATCTACAGAAAAAGGCAAGGAACACACTGATAAAGCAGTTGAAGAACTCAAGAAGATTATTCAAGAACATAGTGGAAAAATTAATATACTGCAAGAATCCATAGAAAGACAGCATTCAGAAATCCAAAAGATTAACAGTAAAATTACAGAATTAGACAACTCATTAGGAAGTCAGAGGAGCAGACTCGAGCAATTGGAAGGCAGAGTGGGGGAGACGGAGGATAAGGCAATTGACACCAATATAGTTGAAGAAAAATCCGATAAAAGAATTTAAAAAAGTGAAGAAACCCTAAGGATCATTTGGGACTCTATCAAGAAGAATAACTTGCGTGTTATTGGAGTTCCAGAACAGGGAGGGATAACAGAAAATACAGAGAGAATAGCTGAATATCTGTTGGCAGAAAACTTCCCTGACATCATGAAAGACAAAAAGATATCTATCCAAGATGATCATCAAACCCCATATAAGATTGATCCAAAAAGAAAATCACCAAGACATATTATCATCAAACTTGCCAAAACCAAAGATAAAGAGAAAATTTTAAAATCAGCCAGGGAGAAAAGAAAGGTATCCTACAAAGGAGAACCCATAAGAATAAGTTCAGACTACTCACCAGAAACCATGCAGTCAAGAAGGCAATGGGATGACATATATAGAGCACTGAAGGAGAAAAACTGCCAGCCAAGGATCATATATCCAGCAAAACTCTCTCTCAAATATGACGGTGAAATTAAAACATTTACAGATAAACACAACCTTAGAGAATTTACAAAAACCAAACCAAAGCTACAAGAAATACTAAAGGAAATTGTTTGGCCAGAAAATCAATAATATCAGATACCAACACAACACAAGGTCACTGAACAGAACATCCTAATATCAATTCAAATAGGGAAATCACAAAAACAAATTAAGATTAATTTTAAAAAGAAAAAATGCTCAAAACAGGGAATCATTGAAGTCATTATGTAAAAGATCACAATAATCAAAAAGAGGGACTAAATACAGGAAGCATAGAACTGCCATATGGAGAGGAAAACAAGGCGATATAGGACAATTCAAGTTAGCTTTTACTCAGAAAAATAGGGGTAAATATTCAGGTAACCACAAAGAGGTCTAACAGTTCCATAACTCAAAATAAAAAACGAGACAAACATAACGACTCAGCAAACATAAAGTCAAATACTATGAAAATGAGGAACACACAGTTTACAAAGAAAAACGTCTCAGCACAAAAAAGTAAGTGGAAAAATGAAATTGTCAACAACACACACAAAAAGGCATCAAAATGACAGCACTGAACACATACTTATCTATAAGTACGCTGAATGTAAATGGACTAACAACACCAATAAAGAGAGTCTCAGACTGCATAAAGAAACACGATCTATATGCTGCCTACAAGAGATACACCTTAGACTTAGAGACACAAACAAAAACTCAAAGGATGGAAAAAAATATACCAAGCAAACAACAATCAAAAAAGACCAGGAGTAGGAATATTAATTTCTGATGAAATAGACTTTAAAGTTAAATCCATGACAAAGGATAAAGAAGGACACTATATAATGATTAAGGGGACACTTGACTAGGAAGATATCACTATATTAAATATTTATGCACCCAATGACAGGGCTGCAAGATACATAAAACAAACTTTAACAGAACTGAAAAGTAAGATAGACATCTCCACAATTATACTAGGAGACTTCAACACACCACTTTTGGAGAAGGACAGGACTTCCAGTAAGAAGCTCAATAGAGACACAGAAGAACTAATTGCTACGATCAACCAACTTGACCTCATAGACTTATATAAAACACTCCACCCAACTGCTGCAAAGTATACTTTTTTTTCTAGCTCACATGGAACATTCTCTAGAATAGACCACATATTAGGTCATAAAACAAACCTTTCCAGAATCCAAAACATCGAAATATTACAAAGCATCTTCTCAGATCACAAGGCCATAAAAGTGGAAATCAATAACAGAAAAATTAGGGAAAAGAAATTGAATACTTGGAAACTGAACAATACCCTGCTGAAAAAAGACTGGGTTATAGAAGACATTAAGGAGGGAATAAAGAAATTCATAGAATGCAATGAGAATGAAAACACTTCCTATCAAAACCTCTGGGACACAGCTAAAGCAGTGCTCGGAGGTCATTTTATATCGAAAAATGCACACATACAAAACGAAGAAAGAGCCAAAATCAGAGAAGTGTCCCTACAACTTGAACAAATAGAAAGTGAGCAACAAAAGAATCCATCAGGCACCAGAAGAAAACAAACAATAAAAATTAGAGCTGAACTAAATGAATTAGAGAACAGAAAAACAATTGAAAGAATTAACAAAGCCAAAAGCTGTTTCTTTGAAAAAATTAACAAAATTGATAAACCATTGGCTAGACTGATAAAAGAAATACAGGAAAGGAAACAAATAGCCTGAACAAGAAAAGAGATGGGCCACATCACAACAGACCCAAATGAAATTGAAAGAATCATATCAGATTATTATGAAAAATTGTACTCTAACAAATTTGCAAACCTTGAAGAAATGGATGAATTCCTAGAAAAAACTACCTACCTAAACTAACACAATCAGAAGTAGAACAACTAAATAGACCCATAACAAAAAAAGAGATTGAAAAGGTAATGAAAAAACTCAAGACAAAAAAAAGCCCTGGCCCGGTCAGCTTCACTGCAGAGTTCAACCAAACTTTCAGAGAGGAGTTAACACCACTACTACTAAAGGTATTTCCAAGCATAGAAAATGACGGAATACTACCTAACTCATTCTGTGAAACCACCATATCCCTGATACCAAAACCAGGTAAAGACACCACAAAAAAAGAAAATTACAGACCTATATCCCTCATGAACATAGATGCAAAAATCCTCAACAAAATTCTAGCCAATAGAATTCAACAACATATCAAAAAAATAATCCACCATGACCAAGTGGGATTTGTACCAGGTATGCAAGGCTGGTTTAATATTAGAAAAACCATTAATGTAATCCACAAGATAAATAAAACAAAAGACAAAAACCACATGATCTTATCAATTGATGCAGAAAAGGCATTTGACAAAGTCCAACATCCTTTTATGATAAAAACTCTCAGCAAAATAGGAATTGAAGGAAAATTCCTCAACATAATAAAGGGCATCTATACAAAGCCAACAGCCAACATCACTCTAAATGGAGAGAGTCTGAAAGCATATCCCTTGAGAACGGGAACCAGACAAGGATGCCCTTTATCACTGCTCTATTCAACATTGTGCCAGAGGTCCTAGCCAATTAGGCTAGATAAAGAAATAAAGGGCATCCAGATCGGCAAGGAGGAAGTAAAATTATCTCTATTTGCAGATAACATGATCTTATACACAGAAAACCCTAAGGAATCCTCCAGAAAACTACTGAAACTAATAGAAGAGTTTGGCAGAGTCTCAGGTTATAAGATAAACATACAAAAATCACTTGGATTCCTCTACATCAACAAAAAGAACATTGAAGTGGAAATCACCAAATCAATACCATTCACAGTAGCCCCCAAGAAGATAAAATACTTAGGAATAAATCTTACCAAAGGTGTAAAAGACCTATACAAAGAAAACTACAAAGTACTAGTGCAAGAAACTAAAAAGGATCTACATGAGTGTAAAAACATACCTTGCTCATGGATAGGAAGACTTAACATAGCAAAAATGTCTATTCTACCAAAAGGCGTCTATACATACAATGCACTTCTGATCCAAATTCCGATGACATTTTTTAATGTGATAGTGAAACAAATCACCAACTTCATATGGAAGGGAAAGAAGCCCTGGATAAGTAAAGCATTACTGAAAAAGAAGAAGAAAGTGGGAGGCCTCACTCTACCTGATTTTAGAACATATTATACAGCCACAGTAGTCAAAACAGCCTGGTACTGGTACAACAACAGGCACATAGACCAATGGAACGGAATTGAGAACCCAGATGTAAATGCATCCACATATTTTTATGAGCAGCTGATATTTCACAAAGGCCCAGTGTCAGCTAATTGGGGAAAAGATAGTCTTTTTAACAAATGGTGCTGGCATAACTGGATATCCATTTGCAAAAAAATGAAACAGGACCCATACCTCACACCATGCACAAAAACTAACTACAAGTGGATCAAAGACCTAAACATAAAGACTAAAATATAAAGATCATGGAAGAAAAAATAGGGACAACCTTAGGAGCCTTAATACAAGGCATAAACAGAATACAAAACATTACCAAAAATGACAAAGAAAAACCAGATAAGTGGGAGCTCCTAAAAATCAAACACCTATGCTCATCTAAAGACTTTACCAAAAGAGTAAAAAGACCACCTACAGATTGGGAAAGAATTTTCAGCTATGACATCTCCGACCAGCGCCTGATCTCTAAAATCTACATGATTCTGTTAACACTCAAACACAAAAAGACAAACAATCCAATCAAAAAGTGGGCAAAGGCTATGAACAGGCACTTCACTAAAGAAGATATTCAGGAAGCTAACAGATACATGAGAAAATGCTCTCGATCATTAGCCATTAGAGAAATGCAAATTAAAACTACAATGAGATTCCATCTCACTCCAACAAGGCTGGCATTAATCCAAAAAACACAAAATAATAAACGTTGGAGAGGTCACGGAGAAATTGGAACTCTTATACACTGCTGGTGGGAATGTCAAATGGTACAACCACTTTGGAAATCTATCTGGCGTTTTCTTAAAAAGTTAGAAATAGAACTACCATACAACCCAGAAATCCCACTCCTCGGAATATACCCTAGAGAAATAAGAGCCTTCACACTAACAGATATATGCACACCCATGTTTATTGCAGCTCTGTTTACAATAGCAAAAAGCTGGAAGCAACCAAGGTGTGCATCAACAGATGAATGGTTAAATAAATTGTGGTATATTCACACAATGGAATACTACGTATCGGTAAAGAACAGTGACGAATTTGTGAAACATTTCATAACATGGAGGAACCTGGAAGGCATTATGCTGAGCAAAATGAGTCAGAGGCAAAAGGACAAATATTGTATAAGACCGCTATTATAAGATCTTGAGAAATAGTACAAACTGAGAAGAACACATACTTTTGTGGTTACGAGAGGGGGAGGGAGGGAGGGTGGGAGAGGTTTATTTACTGATTTGTTAGTAGATAAGAACTACTTTAGATGAAGGCAAGGACAATACTCAACACATGGAAGGTCAGCTCAACTGGACTGGACCAAAAGCCATTTCCAGGATAAACTGAATGCTTCAAAGATCAGCGGAGCAAGGGCAGGGGTTTGCGGACTATGGCTTAAGGGGACTTCTAAGTCAATTGGCAAAATAATTCTATTATGAAAACATTCTGCATCCCACTTTGAAATGTGGTGTCTGGGGTCTTAAATGCTAACAAGCGGCCATCTAAGATGCATCAATTGGTCTCAAACCACCTGGATCAAAGGAGAATGAAGAACACCAAGGTCACACGATAACTATGAGCCCAAGAGACAGAAAGGGCCACATGAAACAGAGACTTACATCATCCTGAGACCAGAAGAACTAGTTGGTGCCCGGCCACAACCGATGACTGCCCTGACAGGGAGCACAACAGAGAACCCCTGAGGGAGCAGGAGATCAGTGGGATGTAGACCCTAAATTCTCATAAAAAGACCAGACTTAATGGTCTGACTGAGACTAGAGGAATCCCAGGGGTCATGGTCCCCAAACCTTCTGTTGGCCCAGGACAGGAACCATTCCCGAAGACAACTCATCAGACATGGAAGGGACTGGACAATGGGTTGGAGAGAGATGCTGATGAAGAGTGAGCTACTTGTATCAAGTGGACACTTGAGACTGTGTTGGTATCTCCTTTCTGGAGGGGAGATGAGAGGGTAGAGAGGGTTAGAAACTGGCAAAACGGTCACAAAAGGAGAGACTGGAAAGACGGAGCAGGCTGACTCATTAGGGGGAGAGTAAATGGGAGTATGTAGTAAGGTGTATATAAGCTTATATGTGACAGACTGACTTGAGTTGTAAACTTTCACTTAAACAACGATAAAAATTATTTAAAAAAAAAAAACCTATGAGTGACTGGAGTACTAGAATGGTGGGGTATAATTGAAAACACAGACAGAATTGTTGAAGATTTGCTGGCAGAAAACTTCCCTAATATTGTGAAAGATGAGAAGATATCTATCCAAGAAGCTCAACAAGCCCCATACAGGATACCCCTCAAAAGAAAGTCACCAAGACATATCATAACCAAATTTGCCAAAACTAAAGACAAAGAATCCAGGGAAAGGCTAGAGATAAAGGGAAAGTCACCTACAAAGGAGAACCAATAAAACTAAGGTCTGATTACTCAGCAGAAACCATGCAGCCAAGAAGGCAATGGGATGACATATATAAAGCCTTGAAGGAAAAAAAATTGCCAGCCAAAAATTGTCTCTCAAATACGACGGCAAAGTTAGGTCATTTCCAGGTATACAGACTTTAAGGGAATTAAAAAAGAAAACAGGTAAAAAATTACAAGAAATATTAAAGAGAGTCCTTCTGTTTTTTTTTTTTTCTGTTAGAGAACCAACAACATCAGACAACAATCCAAGACCAGGACACAGGACAGATCAACCAGATACCAACTCAGACAGGAAATTCACAAAAACAAAACTAAAAGACTGAGAGTAGGGAGCCAGAAACATCAAAATGTAAACAATGACCACCTCAAAACATACAGAGGGAATAAACAGTGTAGCTGTAGAACTTCCATATGGAGAGGAAGTCAAAGCAATATCAAGAAATAAAAGACTGGTTTAAACTTAGAAAAATAAAGGTAAATTTCAAGGTAACCCCACAAAGGAAGCTAACAAACCTACCCATCAAAATAAAAAGGAAGAAAAACATAAAGACTCAGCAAACAAAAAAACAATAATGAAAGTGATGAAAACAAAGTATATTTAAAAAAAGAACTCAGCACAGAAAATGAAGTGGAAAAAAGAAGCCAATAACACCAAAAAAAAAAAAAAAACCCAAATGAGAGCAGTAAATTCAAACCTGTCAATAATTGCACTTAACGTAAATAGGCTAAATGCACTAGGAAAGAGACAAAAAAAAATTTAAAAAAAAAAAACACAATCCATCTATATGCTGTCTACAAGAGAAACAACTTAGATGCAAAGACATAAATGGAAAAATATATATCAAGGGAATAATGACCAAAGAAGAGTGGGAGTAGAAATATTAATCTCCAATAAAACAGACTTTAAAACAAAATCTACCGCAAAGGATAAGGAAGGATGCTATGTAATGATTAAAGGGTCAATACACCAGGAGGACATAACCATAATAAATACATATGCACTCAATGACAGGGCTCCAAAATGCATACAACAAACTCTAACAGCATTGAAAAGAGAAATAGGCTGTTCCTCAATAATAGTAGGACACTTCAACACGACTTTTGGTGAAGGATAGAACATCTAGAAAGAAAAGCAATAAAGATACAGAAGACCTAAATGCCACAATCAAACAACTCAACCTCAAAGGCATATATAGAATGCTCCACCTCAAAGCAGCAAGGTATGCATTCTTTTCCAAAGCACATAAAACATTCTCTGGAACAGACCACATCTTCAGCCACAAAGCAAACCTTAACAAAATCCAAAACATCAAAATAATGCTAAACATCTCTGATCATAATGCCATAAAAGTAGAAATCAATAAAAGAAACAGCAAGGAAAATAAGTCAAATACATGGAAACTGAACAACACCTTGCTTAAAAACTACTGGGTAATAGAAGAAATCAAAGATGGAAAAAAAAATTTCGTAAAATCAGCTGAGAACGAAAACACATTTTAAGAAAGCTTTTGGGACACAGTAAAAGCAATACTTAAAGGCCAATTTATAGCAATAAATGCTCACAGTAAAAAGAAAAAAAGGCCAAAATCAGAACATTAACCTTACGACTTGAACAAATAGAAAGAGCGCATCAAAAGAAGCCCTTAGGCACCAGAAGAAAGGCAATAATAAAGATTAGAGCAGAAAGAAATGATACAGAGAATAGAAAAACAATGTAAAGAATCAGCAAGACCAAAAGTTGATTCTTTGAAAAGATCAACAAAATAGAAAAACCACCAACCGAACTGACTAAAGAAAAACAGGGGAGGAAGTAAATAACTCGAATAAGAAATGAGATGGGTGAAATCACAACAGACCTAAATGAAATAAAAAGGATCATAAGAGAAAACTATGAAAAATTGTACTCCAACAAATCTGAGGAAAATGGACAAATTTCTAGAAACACACTACCTACCTAAACTAACACAAAACAAAATTCTGGCCAGTAGAATTCAACAGCATATTAAAAAAATAATACATCATGACCAAGTGGGATTCATACCAGGTATGCAAGGATGGTTCAATATTAGAAAATTAATCAACGTAATCCACCACATAAATAAAACAAAAGAACCACCCAAAAACCAGTGCCATCGAGTCAATTCCTTCTTAATCGAAGCAGAAAAAGCATTTGACAAAATCCAATGAATACAAAACCAAAAACCAACATCATTCTAAACAGAGGGAGACTGAAAGTATTCTCCTTGAGAATAGAAACCAGACAAGCACTCTTATTCGGCATAGTGCTGGTTCTCCTAGCTAGAGCAATAAGGCAAGAAAAAGAAATAAAGGGCCACAGAAGTCACAGACACATCCATACTCCCTGAGGGACTGAGTTATTGGACTGAAGGCTGGGAACCTTGATCTTGGAGGACATCTAGCTCAACTGGCATAACATAGTTTATAAAGAAAGTGTTCTACATCCTGCTGTGGTGAGTAGTGTTTGGGGTCTTAAAAGCCTGTGAGTGGCCATCTGAGGTACATCTACTGGTCTCTTCCTGGCTGGAGCAAAGGAGAATGAAGAAAACCAGAGAAACAAGGGAAAGATTAGTCCATTAGACTAATGGACCACAACTACCACAGCCTCCATCGGGTAGAGTCCAGAACAGCTAGATGGTGCCTGGTTACCACCACCAACTGCTCTGACAGGGATCACAACAAAGGGTCCCAAACGGGGTGAGAGAAAAATGTAGAACAAAATTCAAATTCACACACAAAAAAAAGACCAGACTTGCTGGTCTGACAGAGACTAGAGAAATCTCAAGAGTATGGACCCCCATGCACTTTTAACTCAATAATGAAGTCACTTCTGAGGTTCACCCTTCAGCCAAGGTTAGACAGATCTATAGGGCCAACAATAACACATATGAGGAATGTGCTTCGTGGCTCAATCGTGTATGCAAGACTAAATGGGCACATCAGTCCAAAAGCAAAGACAAGAAACTGGACAAAAGGAAACAGGGAATCTTGAGCACAGAAGTGGAGAGTGTTGACACATCGAGGCATTGGCAACTGTCTCAGTCATTTAGTGCTGCTATAACAGAAATGCCATAAGTGGGTGGCTTTAACAAAGAAATTTATTTCTTCACAGTAAAGTAGGCTAATTCAGGGTATCAGCTCCAGGGGAAGGTTTGCTTTCTTTAATCAGCCTTTTCTTCAATCTTCCCCCAGACTAGGAGCTTCTCCATGCAGGGACAGTAGGTCGAAAGGATGCACTCTGCTCCCAGCAGTGCTTTCTTGGTGGTAGGAGGTCCCCAACTCTCTGCTTATTTCTTTTTCATTTTATCTCTTGTAAGATAAAAGGTGATGCAGGCCACACCTCAGGGACACTCCTTTTACATTGGATCAGAGATGTGACCTTACTAAGGGTGTTAAAAATCCCACCCTAACCCTCTTTAACATAAAATAAAATCACAAAATGGAGGACAACCACACAACACTGGGAATTATGGCCTACCCAAATTGATACACGCATTTTTTGAAGGACATAATTCAATCCATGGCAGCAACCAATGTCAATAAATAATTTCTGTTAATTGTTTAATGAGAAACTAATTTGCTCTGTAAACTTTCACCATCGTGGAAGGAAGATTAAGTAATATATTGCTCTCTTGATGATTTTTCTTTACTAAAGCAAAACCAAAACCAAACCCAGTGCCATCAAGTCGATTCCGACTCATAGCGACCCGACAGGACAGAGTAGAATTGCCCCATAGAGTTTCCAAGGAGCACAAAGCAGATTCGAACTGCCAACCCTTTGGTTAGCAGTCGGAGCACTTAACCACTAGGCCACCAGGGTTTCCTAAAACAAAACAGTAGTACCTAAGTGTTGACCATATAAGATTCAAACACATGAGGTTGTTTTTCACAGTGCTTTCCACACAGTAGACATTCCATACATACTCATTGAAGGATTGTTTAATTTGATCTGCATTTATCAACTCACTCTTATTTCCTGAGGCTATTTACTTATACTCTTTGTTTTCAGGGTTTTTTTTTTTTTTTTAACCTCTCTAGCTAGGCCACTCTTCTTTTTACCTGGATCTTGTCTGTCAAATTCAAATCTTAAAGAATCCGTATTCTTTGATTAAAATCCCATCTACTTTTATGAATATGTTTTCCTTTTCTCCAAATCAAAGTGATCCCTCACTTTCCTGAAAAAGCTTTGCACATATAATTAGTAGTAATTTTTTTTTAGTATTTAGTTTATATGTAGTTTGTTCATGCCTTCTAATTACATTATGTAATTTTTTTTTTAACAAACATGTAAAAAGTCTATGACTTTGTTTACATGTATAAACCGACACCAAACCTGTTGCAGTCCAGTTGATTCTGAATCATAGCAACTACACAGAAGAGAGTAGAACTCCCCACAGTTTCCAAAGAGTGGATTCGAACCAGTGACCTTTTGGTTTGCTGCAGCACTTAACCACTACACAACCAGGGTTTCCTATAGTACTCCATTTTTATTTATAACGCAGAGAGCAAACCACATGAAGTTAATTTAATTAATCAGATTCGTTTTATGCTGACGTCAGGATCTCTCTTGGATTCAAGTATGAGCCTGTACTCCAGCACTGCCCTATTTCAGTAAGCTTCCCCAAATCCCCTCCATATATAAGAGGTACATTTTACTATTTATTCCGTGTGGTTTTAGCCCATGTTATGGATTGAATTGTGTCCGCCAAAAATGTGTATCAACTTGGCTAGGCCATGATTCCCAGTATTGTGTAATTGTCCACCGTTTTGTCATCTGATATGATTTTCGTATGTGTTGTAAATCCTCCCTCTATGATGTTAATGAGGCAGGATTAGAGGCCATTATGGTAATGAGGCAGGATTCAACCTACAAGATTAGGTTGTACCTTGAGTAAATTTCTTTTGAGATATAAAAGAAAGAAGGAAGCAGAGAGACAGGGGGATCTCCTAACACCAAGAAAGCAGAGCCGGAATCAGAGTATGTCATTCAGATCCTGGCGTCCATGCACTGAGAAGCTACTAGACCAGCAGAAGATTGATGACAAAGACCTGCTTGCAGAGCCAACAGAGAGAGAAAGCTTTCCCCTGGAGATGGCACCCTGAATTTGGACTTCTAGCCTCCTAGACTGTGAGAGAATAAGTTTATGTTTGTTAAAGCCATATACTTGTGATACTTCTGTTATAGCGGCAATAGATAACTAAGAATTTTGTACCATAAGAGTGGGGTGCTGCTCTAACAGATGCCTAAAAATGTGAAAGTGTTTTGAAACTGTGAATGAGTAGAGGCTGAAAGAGTTTTAAATTGCCTAATAGCAAAACCTAGATTGCCTTGAAGAGACTGTTAGTAAAATTATGGACGTCAAAGGCAATTTTTGTGAGGACTCAGAAGGAAGTAAAGAGATCTGTTACACTGGAGTGATAGAGCAGACGGTGAGATGCAACAGCAGAGAAATGGCAGCAGCAAAACCAGGAGACCAGCACAAGACAGCACTGGAGCCAACCCATGGAAAGAGGGAGCAGAATGCCTCTGTACAGGAAGCTTCCTGGCGGGCTGGCATGCCTCTAAGCACTATCAGTGGAGCTAGAATTGCCAACCCATGAAGCAAGAGAATTGAGTGCCTTCCTACTGAAGTTTACTGGCAGAGTGGGAACACTTGGCCCAGCAGGGCAGATGCAGGTGGCAAGGCCCAAGGGGTCTAGAGGCCAAGGAACAGAAAGCAGAAGTTGAAGACCCACAGAATACAGGAAACAGAGCTGCCTCAGTCTCAAAGGGTAAGGCTACTACCTCAGTCGTCTCAAAGGGTGGAGCCATGGCTTCTGGGTATCAAAGGGTGGGGCCACAACCTCCTAGGTTTCAAAGAGTCAGATCTTCACAGACTTGGTTCCAAAGTGTGGGGCTGACTTTCATGAGTGCCAGCAGGATGGGGCCAGATCAGTGGCCCAAAGGTGACAGGACTGGCTGTCATGCCCAAAGGGCAGATGAACAGGGCCTGTTAGGCCAAGCGTATAGGGTCGCCACTCAGATGGACTAGGAGAACGGGGCCACATGAATGCGAGCAGAGTTGCCATTTCACCAGGCCTGGAAAGCAGAGCTGATGTCCAGGGCCAAGGGTCCTCCACCCAGAACCTGGTGAGTGTGGCCAACACCCAGAGTCCAGAGGGCAGAGCCATGGCCTAAATGGCCTCAGAGAATAGAAGATTATTTTGATGCCTTGAGAGCTAATGTAATGTGTTCAACTAACTCTCTGGGTGCCTGTTATCCCTTCTTTCACTCCAATTTATCCCATTTATATTGGAAATGTCTGGCCTGTGCCTATTCCACCATTGTACTTTGGAAGCAGATAACTCATATTCTAGATTTCACAGATGAAGAGGAATTTTGGATTTGGGACTTGGAGTTGATTTAAGACTTTTGCTATGATATGATGGGGTGAATGTGTTTTACATGTGGCAGGGACATGAATTTTGGGGGTCCAAAGAGTGGAATGTTATGGATTGAATTGTGTCACCCCAAAAATATGTGTCAACTTGGCTAGGTCATGATTGCCAGTATTGTATAATTGTCCACCATTTTGTCATCTCATGTGATTTTCTCATGTGTTGTAAACCCTCCCTCTATGATGTTAATGAGACAGGATTAGAGGCAGTTATGGTAATAAGGCAGGACTCAACCTACAAGATTAGGTTGTATCTTGAGGCAATCTCGTTTGAGATATGAAAGAGAGAAGCCAACACAGACGGGGGGACCTCCTACCACGAAGAAAGCAACACCGGGAGGAGCATGCCCTTTGGACTTGGGGTCCCTGCACTGAGAAGATCCTAGATTAGGGAAAGATTGATGACAAGTACCTGCCCCCAGACCCAATGGAGAAAGCCTTCTCCTAAAGCCAACACCCTGAATTTGGACTTCTAGCTTCCAAGGCTGAGAGAATGCATTTCTGTTTGTTAAAGACATCCACTTGTGGCATTTCTGTTAGTAAATCAGTAAAAGAACTGACAGGAGGTCATCATATGTCATTTTCTTATGAGTTTAGTGAGCCTTCTCTACAGGCATTTCCACCCTGTTTTGTAACATATTATCACATTTTTTATATACTCAAATGCATCCAATAAATATATTTTCTGTTGAAATACTACTCTCATTAAATGGCTAATATTTTTTGAGTCTCAAACTAACTATATATTGTATAAGACAATCTTAATATCAACTTTAAGGAAATGAAGGCTTAGAATTACTAAGTGATTTTTTTCTAAGGTAAACTTTGGGTTCAAATTCTGGTCATCTGAGCCCTATCTACTGTTATGTTGTCTCATACTTTCCTTCCCCTTTAATCGCTTTATTATGCACTTTTACAAATATTGACTCTATGCTGGTAGACTGTTTACATTAAATGAGCTAGAGTCTGTGGTAAATTCTCATGAATGTGGTATGAGGCTTTGTTCAGAAAAGCAACCTCTAATGAAAGAGAATGTCATATTTAATTTTCATTATTACTATTTCCTATTACATTACTAAAAACCCGGTGCCTAGATTATTGCTTACCTTTTCAAAAAAAAAAAAAAAAACCTTTTTCAAGATACAGGTTATTCCACAAGTGTAGGATCAGGCCAGACTTCTTGATACTCTTCATAGCACCCAACAGTGCAGTTTAGTTTTTGGAAGGTCAATATATTTAAATGATTTATTGTAATTTAATGTAGTGGTGTAGGTCTATACATTCATTTCAGAGAAATACTGATTAAGTATGTGAAATATTTGTTTTATTTGCACCCAAATGCAGAAAAGACTCAAATCAAAGAGAAAATAAAACTAATCATATACAGAAATAGCAATAATTGCAGTTATAAAATGGAATGCTTTCCTAACAATCCATTACTATTATATTTTTGATGTATGGGGATTGTTAAAGTTATTAAATGACCTAATATATCATATAACATTATCAGTTATAAATTGTACTAACAGTAAGAACAAACTTTCCAAGTTCAAAAGTATTGGGTGGGATGGCTAGATTACGTACATCAGGAATGCAGAATTACATTACCTCCAAGAACTCTTTTTGGTGAGCTGGTGAACTCTTCCTGAAAACAACCCTAAAAGAGGTATTAAGTGGAATTAAGGACACTGAGAATATTCTACATCATATTAAATATATTGTATGTGCATCATTACTGTGTTGTTCTGATTGGGAATGTAAGTAATTATCCAGTGATATATCCAGTGACTACTCTTTTTCACATTTCAAAAATTATGAAGTGATAGAGGAGAAAATACTGTATTTCTTTTAGATTCCAGCAATGTATCCTTCTAAATCTATCTAGATTTATTACAGTGATTAAAAATAGGGTCTTTTAAAGAAAGATATCATATCATAGAGAAATCAAAATTTAATACCAAAATCATCTCATTTTCCTATAAAAAGTTAGATATTTTATCATGATAATTGGAATGAAAAAGATCTACTCAGTGTATGAAATTTCACTACTTACAAATATTACCATGTTTCTCAAAGTTTACATAAATTCCATGATTTCCTAGATCACTGTGAAAAGCTTACGGATCTCGAACTGTTCACATTCCCTTTTCATTCAATTTCAGGCAGTCACAGAATAAACGTTTCACAAAAGAAGGAGAAGTGAATAAGATTGTGTTGTCACTTTTAAATCACTTTAATTTGTGCCTTCCCTCTCTAATGTATCACATTAGAGAAATAGTCCTATTAAAATTAAAGAATCTTGCCTCAAGATATTTAAATCGAGTTCCACTGAACAAAGAGAAATTTTTTCAGGTGTTGCTTATGACAATCACTGTCTTATGGTTTGCATCATTCTGCACCAAATACACATAAATATTTGCATGGCCTCACAAAACATTTAATATACAAAAGCAATATTAGTATATTATAATTTAATGTAGAAATCATAATAAGTATGAAACCATTCAGTAAAGTCTATATTATTGCAGATTTAAGCATTAGCAGTGAAAATACAAGACTTAATAACCATAAAAGTTTCCACAAGACTTGAGAATAAATTTGCTGTATTCAAGTTTATACTTACTTCCCCTTTGTATTATATTCCAAGCACGAGTAAAAAATCCTACTGACTCATTTTACCTGAAGACATTCCAATAATTAGAGATATAAAAGAGCTAAGTCTAACAGTTATAATATTTTTTGTAACCACAAGAGTTTCGCACACCAGAATTATTATGTTAACTGATCACTACAATCTAGGGTTTGCTTGTCTCAGTAAAAATTGAGCCAATTAGAAGACATATTTCATAGTTTTTTTTATATTAACTTTTTTCTATGATTTCCAATTCCTCTTTATTTTTGCAGATTCATAGTCAACCCTTATGAGTTTCTTCAGTGCATCCTTCATGTCCTTATTCCTCAAGGTGTAGATGAGGGGGTTGAGACTTGGAGTGATGATGGTGTAAAAGAGAGTGAGGAACTTGCCTTGGTCTTTAGAGGTACTGTTACCTGGCCGTAGGTACATGTAGATGATAGTTCCATAAAAGATGGACACCACAGTAAGATGAGATCCACAGGTATTAATTGCTTTTCGCTGGCCTGCTTTTGACTTCATTCTTAGCACAGCTCGAGCAATGTAACCATAGGATATAAGAATAAGGAAGAGGGGTGTAAGGACAAAGATAATGCCTAAAGCAAAAACAGACATTTCAACTACTGTTGTGTCTACACATGCTATCTTGATCATAGCTGGCAATTCACACAAGAAATGATTTAAAGTTGTGTTTCCACATCTAGGTAAATTCAGGGTAAGTGAACATAATGCTAGAGAACAGCCCAAGCTAATACCCCATACCATGATAATCATCTTGAGGCATAGGTGTGGATTCATGATTACCAAATAATGCAAGGGTTTACAAATAGCTATAAAACGATCATAGGACATAACAGCCAGGAGAAGGCACTCAATGGAGCCCAACCACATATAAACATAGAGTTGAATGACACAGCCCACAAAGGTGATGGTCTTATTAGGCCCCCACAAGTTGACAAGCATCTGGGGTATAATGCTGGTGGTGAAACACAGATCTAGGAAAGATAAATTCCTGAGGAAAAAATACATTGGTGTGTGCAGATGGGAATCCAGGAGACATGCAAGAATGATGGCTGTGTTACCCACCAATGTAATTAAGTAGAAGATGGTGACAACTCCTGACAGGACCATTTCCAGTTTGGGATGATCAGAGAAGCCAAGCAGAACAAAACTATTTAGAGAACTATCATTGTTTTGGCCCATAGTCCTTCAATGCCAAGATCCTAAATTGAGAAGAAAAAGAAGGAGGAGGTAGAAGGAGAGGAAGAGGAGAAGATGAAAAAGAAAGAGGAGTAGGAGAAGAGAAGAAGAAAAAATTTGTCAACACAGGCAAGGTGATTTTATGAAATACAAAAATAAACAAAGGGAGGGAATTTATGTTAATAATTGAAAAAATAAATGGATAGAAAGTATTTCAGTCCGGTAATCTGGTATTTGTTGCAGGTTCTTTTACGATGATGAGCTCATAACTACATTTTTTGTCTAAGTGACCTTGGAGCATTCACTTACAAGTATATGTCAGAGTACTGAAAAGATATGGTTCTACAGATGTGTGACCCTATGATTCTCACTTAAGCTACTTACTCAGTCAGAGAGTTTACCTATCAATCTATCTACTGGCTAATGTCAGAATGAAGTAACAGCGTTCCTTTTTTTCCATACATTAGTGAATAGCACCTTTGATCTCCCAGCTTGTTATATAAAAGATCTGCCATTTTTCCTTAGCACCTTCATCTCCCTTATCCTCAGTACCTAACTGATCACCAAACTGGTAAATTTGAAAGCAAAAATATGTTTTAACTATCTTCTAACTTTTTAAAATTCACCAGTGAATGCAAACCACTGTCATCTCTCTTCTAGATTCTGGTAATAATCTTCTACCTTTACATCTAGACTTATCCCTTTATATTGTTACAAGATTCAATAAAATCATGTCATCTGTGTACATAAAAGCTGCCAAGGGCTTTCCATTACACTTAAGAAATATTCAAATTCTTTAAGATGGTCGAGATGAATCTTCATGATTTGGTTCCTGCTTGACCTCATTCTTGTCTCACAGATCACTTTACCCATATTCACTACTAGCCTTTTCTCAGTTTTTGCACAGATCAGAATAATTCCCATCTAAAGCGTTATGGAACCCTTCCCCTTCTTCTCTGGGTAACTTATACTCATTCTTTAGGCTACTAATTAAATATTTCTTATTTGAAGAGGAATCCCCTGAACATACAATCTCTTTTACTTTGTGTATTATATCATGTAGAAGGAACTCTTACAGACAGCTGGTATAACAAATAGGTTAAGAGTATCTAGTGAGAAAGCCTGTGTTCACATCTCATCTCTGCCAATTATTTAGCTATGTCATTCCAGGCAACTTACATAAACCTTCTAGGATCATCTTTTAAAATGGGACAATAAAAATATGTAGAGTTGGATTCTACTGGAAGTCCTAGCTAGAGCAATAACAAAAGAAAGAGAAGTAAATGGCATCCAAGTTGGTAAGATAGTAGTAAAACTATACCTATTCACAAGTGATATGATCCTATTAATGGAAAATCCCAGAGAATCCCCAAGAAAGTGCCTGGAATTAATATAAGGATTCAGCAAAGTGGTAGGATATACGATCAACATACAAAAATCAGTTGTATTCTTCCACAGTAATGAAGAGAACTCAAAAAGGGAATCAGGAAAACAATACCACTTACAATAGCTCCCCAAAAGATAAAATACCTAGGAACAAATCTACCTACGGACATAAAAGACTTATACAAAGAAAACTACAAAACACTACTGCAAGAAACCAAAAGACCTTCATAAATGGAAAAATATCCCATGCTTGTGGAAAGGAAGACTTAACATAGTGAAAAATACCAATACTAACCAAAGCAATCTATAGACACAATGCAACCCTGATCCAAATTCCAACAGCATTCTTTAGCTAGATGGAAAAACTGATCACCAAATTTATATGGAAAGGAAAGAACTCTTGGATAAGCAAAACATTCCTGAAAAAGAAGAACAAAGTATGAGGCCTCACAAAACCCAATCTTAGAACGTACTATATAGCTATGGTAGTCAGTAACAGCCTGGTACTGGTACAACAACAGACACATAGACCAACTGAACAGAATTGAGAACCCAGAAATAAATCCATCCACCTATGGGCACCTGATTTTGACGTAAGTTCAAAGTCCATTAAATGGAGAAGAGATAGTCTCTTCAATAAATGGTGCTGTCAAAACTGCATATCCATTTGCAGAAAAATGAAACAGGATTCATCTCTCACCCCATGCACAACAACTAACTCAAAATGGAAACTATAAAGTTCATGGAAGAAAACATAGAGGCAACACTAGGAGCCCTAATTTATGGCATAAATAGAACAGCATGCATAATTAAAAATGCACAGAGTCCAGAAGATAAACTAGATAACTAGGGTCTCCTAAAAATTAAATACTTATACTCCCCAAAAGACCTTTCCAAGAGAGTAAAAAGAGAACCTACAAATTGAGGGAAAATATCTTTGTCAATGCCATATCTGATAAAGGTTTAATCTCTAAGATATACAGAAAATGTCAACAACTCAACAATGAAAAGACTAGCAACCCAGTCACAAAGTGGGCAAAGGACATGAACAGACACTTCACCAAATAGGACATTCAGGCAACTAACAAATACATGAAAAGATGCTTGCGATCATTAGCCATTAGAGAAATGCAAATCACGACCACAATGAGATACCATCTTACCTCTAAAAGAATGAAACTGACCAAAAATTCAGAAAACAATAAATGCTGGCAAGGTTGTGGGGAGATTGGAACTCTCATACACATCTGGTGGGAATATAAAATGGAACAACCATTATAGAAAATAATACAACACTTTTTTAAAAAGCTAGAAATAGAAATACCATATGATCCAGCAACCCCACTCCTAGAAATATATCCTAGAGAAATAAAAGCCATCATACAAATAGACATATGCACAACCATGTTCACTGCAGCATTATTGCCAATAACAAAAAGATGAAAACAACCTAAGTGCCCATCAACAGGTGAAAAACCAAAAAAAACCAAACCCACTGCTGTAGAGTCAATTCCGACTCATAACGACCCTATAGGACAGAGTAGAACTGCCCCATAGAGTTTCCAAGGAGCACCTGGTGGACTTGAACCGGTGACCTTTTGGTGAGCAGCCATAGCACAGGTGAATGGATAACAAATTATGGTACATACACACAAAGGAATACTACACAATGATAAAGAACAATTATGAATCCACAAAACATCTCCCAACATGGGTGAACCTGGAGGGCATTATGCTCTATGAAATAAATCAATCACAAAAGGACAAATATTGCGTGAGAACACTATTATAAAAACACAGGTAAAGGTTTACACACAGAAAGAAACAATCTTTGATGGTTATGAAGGAATGGAGGGGTGGGGAGGAGAAATCACTAACTAGGTAGTAGACGAGTGTTAAATTTGATGACGAGACAGACAATATACAGTATAGGGGAAATCAGCACAACTTGACCGAGGGAAAGGAAGACACTTGGTGCAACAGAGGAAAAAAAAAAAAAAGGCAATCACAGTAAATACTACACGATAGCATATATAACCATATGGGAGCAGTAAAAACAAATAATAAGTTATAAGCAGATACGTAGACAGATATGTATGCTGTATAGGGGAAGAAGGGTGTATAAGGGTACACCCATGACATAAATATGTTAGGCTTTGAAATTTTTTACATACATATTTGTATGTACAGAATGTATATTCATATATACAAAATAGAGCACAAAGGGGGCACAATCATAGAAGCTACATAGATACATTAATACACTTTGAGGGATGGAGTAACTGGAGCTGTGGGCTGGGGACTAACTCCAGGGAACATCTAGGTCAATTGGCATAGCATAGTTCATAAAATACTCTACAACCTACTTCAATGGGTAGTGTCTCGGGTCTTAAAAGCTTGCAAGTGGCCATCTAAGATGTACCTATTGGTTCCACCCCATCTGCAGCAAAGGGCAAGGAAGAAAACCAAACACACAAGGAAAACATTAGTCCAAAACACTAATGGACCACATGAACCACAGCCTCAACCAGCCTGAGCCCATAAGAACTAGATGGTGCCTGCCTACCACCAATGACCATTTTGACAGGGATCACAATAGAGGGTCCTCAACAAAGAAGGAGAAAAATGTAGGAAAAAAATTCAAATCTACAAAAAAGACCAGACTTACTGGTCTGACAGCTTCTGGAGGAACCCCCAAAACTATGGCCCCTAGACACCCTTCTAAATCAGAACTGCAGCCACTCCCAAAGTTCACCTTTCAGCCAAAGATTAGACAGACCTATAAATCACACAATCACACACGTGAGGACCATGATCTATCAAGTATATGAGAACAAATGGGAAACACCTGCCCAAAAGCAAAGATGAGACGGCAGAAAGGAACAGGAACACTGGACAAATGAAAATGAGGAATCCGGGGTGCAACTTGGAAGAGTGCTGACATGTTGCAGGGATTGCAACCAATGTCACGAAACAATTTGGGTATAAACTTTTGAATGAAAAACTAATTTGCTCTGTAAACTTTCACTAAAGCACAATAAAATAGAATAGCATACGTAGTATTGGAGTGAAGAATAATTGAGTAATATATATAAAGTGCTTAGAACAATGCTTGTAACATAATGCATCTCAAAAACATTACTCATCACAATTATTATAAGAAATTATAATCATGCACCATGTAGATACATGTTTGTTTAAAGTTTCCCCTGTATTACTTCCCCCGTACTATGAGCTTCAAAAGCAGACATGATGGATAGTGCTCCTTACTGTATCCCTAAACCTAAAGCAGCCCCCCAAATATATTTAATTTTTGACTAAGTGAAAAGTTAAGTCACTCCATGAATAACAACGAAAAATCACATAACATTATTAGTTAGCATTTTCCTTACATTAAAAATTTAGGTTGGCAGCTTGTGAAGTTACCTGAATGGGATGCTGGAAGGTGAAGGATTAATGGAAAATACTGTGATTTTATCTATGTAGTAAAAAGTCACCAATTCATTCAGTTTGATAAAAAATAAATTTAAAATATTCATCTCTATTTGAAGGACTAATAAATTCAGCATTCTTTAGTAGTGTGATTCAGATACAGCTCCTCAAGACATGCAGGGACAGAGCAGAACTGCCAAACTTCTAACAGTTCAACACATTATCAATCCCCCACCTCAGTTTCCTGTTACTGAGTATAGAAAGATAACTTCCTACCACCTGAAGCAAAAAGGAAATCCAGAAAGTTTCTGTTCAAAAATAACTAAGAGAAAATATTTTGTTGAAAAATAATAAATATCAAACTAGTGCATGTGTGTAGATAAAATGCAAAAAGTGGTTTTTGCTATGCCATTTCAAATATATTTCCTCAATATTACGAAGAATTTACTTTGAACTGTGACCGTAATCCAACAGCGTACACATTCACCAGACTAACTGAATATACTGTCCAATATAGTCGTTTCAAGATAGACATTGGTTGATTTCCTCAGAATTTGTTTTTCAAGAATAATGATTTGAGCCTGGTTTCTACCATTGACCAAGATGGACGAAAAGCAAAAAAAAAAGTCTTTGAAATGCATCAGAAGCTGTCACACACCATTAGAGTTCTATGATTTGTGAGCGGGGGAATGAATAAATAGTATTTATTTTGATACACATGTTGGTGTGTGTAATTGTGCCTAGCTCCTGAATAAAATTTGAAAATTATATTAAATTTAATAAATTTATTAATATTTAAATAAAATTTCAAATTAAGTTTAAAATATATAAAATTTAAATTCGGTTAAAAATATATGAATGCAAAGATAAAAATTACTTTAAAATTACAGTCCATTCCATGCTGTTAATTATTTTCATAGTTGATTGTTTTCTTTATCACTACAGCCCCCAAAGATTAAGTCACAGGGGCTGAAAATCTTCCTACTGACATTGGGAGCCTGCAAATAATTTCCCAAGCACATGAGATTTGGAAACAGATCCAAAATACCTGGGTCCTTTCTAGCTAAACAGTCTTCATGAAAAGTATGATATTTCAATTCTTTTCAATTTAATCTACAGTTTTCCTCTTTTATTTTGCTGAATAAAAATGTCTGAAATCATAAGTAAGGAAATAGCTTTATGTCCTTCTCTTATAATAAAAAAAACTTTCATCTTTCCTTCATAATATAGACAGAATGGAAGATTTTTCTGCAGAGACTTACAATATGTATTTAATCTTGGACTTCTGACAGAAAACCAGAAGAATCAGCCCATACAGGTCTAAGTTGTCTTTCTTCTGCTCCGACAAATTGTTCTGCCAACTCAGGCACACTATTTTCTAAGAAATACTAAAGATCTACATTACGGTGCTCCAGAGCAAGTCATCTTGAGGTTCTACTTCTCGACCTGTGTTGAGCCCATGGTGAAGAAAACAGATCGCGGTTCAGCATTTGCTCCTCAGGCTGCAGCTCTCATGTGTTCCCTGCGGTGCCACAGCAAATTCTGCTGTTTACCTGACCTCTGTTAAGGTACAGATTCTTGACAGGACTCCTCCTTCATCAAGATGTGACTTCAGAAGTTCTTAACAGTTCTTAACGCGAGAGAAACATTACACAAAGTAATCAGGTCATTCCAAGGCCCTTCTGCGTGGGCTAGAACTGCCAACAGTTCTGTCACCCAACTTGTGAAATGTTTGCACCACCCAGGGATTCCAACTCAGAATAAAAACTTAATAAAATTTCTCTGGAAATTCAGATCATCAAGAAAGATTATCTAAGCCACCCAGGACTGCATCCAATTTGACTTCATTAGAGTAAAGTGCAATAAAAAAAAGCCAGCTGATGAAGCAGCTGGGGATTAGACCACATCCTGATATTTCACAAGGACAAATTTAGTAAATGCAAAATTTATTTAATATGAAGGAAAACACTAGGGCAGGGAAATAAGAAAATATATATTTTTTAATTTTTTTATCTAGTTGGTGAATTCTATTACAAATAGCAAAAATTGCTCTAAAATAATGTGCAATTCCAACACTTGAACTTTAACATACACTGACTCTAAGATAATCATACCATTAATAATACACATATTGATTTTGGAAATAAATGTGCTCTGAGCAGATACGTAAACAAGATACCTCTAATATTTATCTCTGACCTCCAAGCTCTGACACCAAAGGCCTTTCTTGTCTGTGAAAGAGAAGATATTCAAACTGCAAAGCTCTAAACAGTAAGTTGAAGATCCCAAGAAATTTATATTTGTATTCAATGCAAACATGCCTTTGTCTTGATGACCACCGTTGTTGATTCAAAGACTTCAGTGCCTCTGACAGTTTGCTGCTTAAATCCTAGGTCCTGGACCAAGTATATGCTCTGAACATTTTTATGAGTTAGTTTATAATCATTAAGTTATAACAGGTTCCCTTAGTTAAAATTATATTCCACCAATAATAACTTTAATATAATACATACGCACAAATTGACTGACTGCCTCATGATATATGTTTAAATGTGGACGATTTCTCATGGCCAAACAATGAAATAATTTTAATTATCTTCTTTATGACAGTAATCATTGTATTCTACATTTGAGAGACAGTATGGTGTGAGGATTAGATGGATAGATTCTAGAATCAGAGTTCCTGGGCTCAAAGTCTGGTGGTTCCACTTACCAGCTATGTGAATTGAACAAGTTCCTTAGACTCCTTACAGAATACCAACAGAATCAGCCCATACAGGTCTGAGTTTTTGTTCTTCTTCTTCCGACAAGGTGCCTTGGATTCTCATACATAACAGGAGAATTGTGATGGTGCCTGCTGTAGGATTAGGATGAGGATTAAATGAGTTTTACTTCCGTGACATATTACAACACTGGCCATCACAGAGTAGACATCCAAATGGGCATTAGCTATCACTATTTTGATCAAGTCAGGGGTCTGTATACTGCAAAATTATTCATTTTTATCAATTTGAGGAGAGTTCACACCGGTACCTGACGAAACATATGAGAAGCACTTTCCTCCCTTCAAACCTCTCTGTTATGAATATATGTATATACGTGTGTGAGTGTGTACTTGTGTATATACACTATACTGTGTATACCTATATACATATAAGGAGCCCTGGTGGAGTAGTGGTTAAGCACTTGGCTGCTAATCAAAGGATCAGTGTTTTGAACCCACTAGCCTCTCTGGCGGGAGAAAGGTGACAGCCTGCCTCCATAAAGGATTAACAGCCTAGGAAACAGTGTGGGGAAATTCTACCCTCACTATGAGTTGGAATCAACTTGACAGCAGTGGGTTACATATACATATATACATACTTATATATGCATATGTATATATTCTATAAATATTAATAATGCTGCTAATAATAAGCAACAAAAAAATCAATCATTTGTACATTTATTGTCTTTCAAAATTGTAAACATCTGAATACTTGAAACTACTCACTTTGACTAGTCTTAATTTCATTCATGTGTTTTTTTCTCTTCCCGTTGTAGTCAAGCTTTCTATACCTCTCCTTTTATCTAAAATAACTTGTTGAAAGTAATCATGTATTTCCTAGTACAATTGAATTTTACAATTTACATCTACCATGAGAAAATCTTCAATTTTCTTTTGAAAAACCAAAATGTATACAAGTGTTCATGTTATGTGTCTACCTTAATTATATTCCTGTGCAATGACTTTCCTAACCCCTTGCCCCCTTAATCCATGTACATTCCATGGGTTTACTACCCTGAGAAAATTACAAAGACATTGTCTATATTCTTTAATTTTTGAAAAATTTCTCATTGGTTATCCAGGAATGGGTATACCCAGATTGTGAAGCAAGTGTTTTGGCCTCAGATGCATAATATATATTGTCTTTCCAAACTCCTTTGGCTGAATCAAGACATGTTTCCCCCCCTCCTCTTTTATTGGCCCTTTTTTTTCTTGGTTTCTTTAGCCCTTTATTTCTGGAAGTCATTTAAAATGCCTCCCCGGTTGGGTGCATGTCAGAATAAATGGTAATTAAAATTACAACTGTCTAATTTCACTCACTTTTGGATATCTAACAAAATATGAATCTACACATGGCCAAAATAAAATTCTTGATCCCCATTACACTAAATCTCCTTCATCAAACTAAATAATATCAACATTTACCTATACAGTAGTCATCCTTAATTACTCCACTGCCCTCACCTTGAAAATTTGAACTATCCAAGCTCTACTTCTTCCTTTCATTTCTACTGTTACTGATATTGAATCAGCTACTATCTTTGTTTTCCTGGATCACCGAAAGGCATCCTTGTTCCCCTCTTCTAACTTGCTCTCCTTTCTGTCCATTCTACATATGGCAGCCAAAAGTATTATAAAAAATAAAAACAAGCAAATAAAAATTTTTGTATTCTTTGAAATCTCTGAAGACTTCCCACGTACTTTAAATAAAATTCAGACTCCTTACCATGACCTACCAGATGCACCATGATCTGGTCCCTGTTTATTCCTCCTGCCTCATCTCCCATTCTATTCATCCCTTTGTCATTCCAGGCATGCAGTCATTCTGTTTATATTTTGAACATGTTCAGCTACATCTCACTAAGGAGTCTTTGCACTGCTTTTAAATACCTGGAATATATAGTCTCTAACTTTTGACACATTGCACTTCTTGTCAGTCTGTTCATCAGATATAATCTATTCAGTGAGATCTTTCTTGACTATCTAATCTAAGTCAAGACTCTACCATGTCATTCTCTTATTTTTCACAACACTCATCACTCTAAATTTTGCTTGTTATATACCTATCTTCCCATAATTAAAACATTAGCTGCAAAAGAATATACATGTTATCTCCCTTGTTTACCACTATAACTGAATGAATCAATTCAACAGCTACTGAGGGCCTATCATTTGACCACCAATAGAGATATAGAAAAGAATAAAATAGACAAAATAGGAAAATGCCTGCCCTCATGGCATTTACTTCTATTTGGGGAAGACAGGCAATGAACAAATAAACAAAATGTACAATGGGTTTGATTGTGGTGGGAGCTAAGGAAGTAAAAAAAAATAAAAAAAAGGAGGGGGAAAATGGGACATGCTGAAGGATGGGGGAGTTTGGTGGATGCATTGTCCCTGGACAGGGAAGGCATCTCTGAGATCTTAAACTTTTGAGGCTGGACCCAAAAGAAGTTTTTTAAAACTCATCAATAAAGATTATTCTAAAGAGCCCAATCATTCCCCATGGAATCTTAAGGATTGTAGGGAATGTGCCTGTATCAGTTGAATCAACTTGAACAGCAACTGGACTGCACCTGCAACTGGTTTGTATCAGTTATCAAGGCTCTCACTAAGGTAACTAGATAAATTTAGATACTATTAATATGATTGGGATGTCTTTCTTCATTATCATAAAGAAGACAATTTGGAGAATAATTTCACAATCAGGCAACCAACCATGATGGTCAAAAGCTAATTTAATCTGTAGGTTCATTGTACAGTACTCTTTGCCAACCCACAGGAATGTTGATGCAATTATAAATCCATTGAGATAGCATATTGTAATATTTCTAGCAAAAGTTTTTAAAGGGTTTTTCCCCATGATTAATTCTTTTCTTATATCATATCCCATTAAATAAATTTCTCTTCAGGAAGAGTATTCCATAAGAATATTGATGGCTTCCTCTGTGCATTTAGGGGTACTGTCTCCCAATTTTTCCATATAATAATTGGTCAAGATGTGTTAGCACTGAGGCAGAGCCAAGATGGCAGAATAGACAGACATTCCAGGTGAGCCCTCTTTACAACAAAGACCCAAAAAAACAATTGAAACTAGTATATTTATGACAAACTAGGAGCCCTGAACATCAAAGGCAAGCTTAGAAAACAAACTGAGAGGCAGGGAGAGGAGGAGACGGTTCAGAAGCGGAGAGGAGCTGCCGGACCTGAATCGTGGGGAGCCCTCAGGCACCATTCCCGGGAACCATGGCGGTGGGCTGGTACTAGCATTCGGCCACAGTTTCCTCAGGGTAAATCAGCCAGCCACATTGCCTACTCACACCTCCGGAACCAGAGAAGAACGGAGCTCTCAGCAAAAGCTAAGTACTTGTGTATATTTTACCATACCCACCCCCCCCCCCCCGCCCTCCCAGCCTGCTTCAGCGGCTGAATTCCCTGGGCCTGAGATAGGCCCTGTTGAGCACCTAGAGCCACTCTCCTGGCCATGGAGAAGCAATAAATTTGCAATTGAGGAAAAAATAATTTGCCAGCTCCACTAGCTGGGGGAGCTTAGGGCAGAAGTGGCTCCTGTCAAGGCAAAATCAGTCCATGGACATTGAGTACCTTTCCCCGCTGCATGGACCTGTGTGGGCCTATTTCAGGAGAATAGGCCCTTGCTGGCACACTCCAATTATTTCAGCTGTGTGCCAGAGAGGTGGGTGTTTGATGATTGACATTGCTTTGCCTATTAAACAGGGTACTCACCTACCCATATCAGGGGCCTAAGGACTGGTAGCTCTACTCGGGTCACCCAGCCACCAGCGACAGGGGTCCAAGGATAACTGGTACCTCCCAGTCCTTACAACCAAAAATATTGGGTGCCCATGATCTGTCTGCAGAACCCACCCACCTGTACACTCTAGGAAACAGGGACACACTTTCCTCAGAGATATGTGGGGGACGATTCTCAGCCCACTGTGTTGTTCAGGGTGTGACTCCCTGCTGCAACCAGATACCACTACATACACCAATCACCCGTGCCCCTTTTAGACTCTAGGACAGAGCCTGTACCACACCCTGGATGATCAGCTACCTGGACACCTGAGCTGAATTCATACAAGAAAAGCGAATGGACTCCTAGACTGATATACCTGATAACAGCTCTAGCCATCTGGGGACAGGATGTCAGAGCTCCAAAAGTGAAAATAATCAAGCTAGGTCACTCAAGCAACCCATTTGGGCATATCAAAACAAAACAAAGCAAGAAGCTACGACACGGTAAGCAAACATAAAACAAATACAATAACTTATAGATGGCTCAGAGACAACAGTCAATATCAAGTCACATAAAGAAACAGACAATGATCGCCTCAAAAAGCTCTCAAAACAAAGAATCACAGGGTCTTCTAGATGAAAGTGCCTTCCTGGAACTACCAGAAGCAGAATACAAAAGATTAATATACAGAACCCTTTAAGACATCAAGAAGGAAATGAGGCAATACACAGAACAAGCCAAGGAATACACAGATAAAGCAATTGAAGAAATTAAAAAGATTATTCAGGAACATAATGAAAAATTTAATAAGCTGGAAAAATCCATAGACAGACAGCAATCAGAAATTCAGAAGATTAACAATAAAATTACAGAAGTAGACAATATAGTAAGTCAGAGGAGCAGAATTGAGCAAATGGAAGGCAGAATTTCTGAACTTGAAGATAAATCACTTGGCACAAATATATTTGAAGAAAAATCAGATAAAAGAATTTAAAAAATGAAGAAACATTAAGAATCATGTAGGACTCTACCAAGAGAAATAACCTAAAAGTGATGGGAGTACCAAAACAGGGAAAAATACAGAGACAATTGTTGAAGATTTGTTGGCAGAAAACT